>NC_051061.1:19003013-19185513 GCF_904848185.1 Acanthopagrus latus
TGCTTGACTAGTCATACAGACAGAGATGGGATGTGTTTGTAAAACGGAGAACCCTTAAGCACCATCAACTCTTTTTGGAAATGTGTGACAGTTGAACCCTTCTTTTTTTCTCCATGCGACGCCAACGCCTCAACTTTCAGGATGCAGCTGGCATTTGTAGCATTTTTTTATCACCCAAAGAAAGATCATGGAAAAACAACACCTCTCAAGGATGTCTTCCAAAACGGTTTAAAAGTGCATCTGGCTCTTAAACGCAAAATGCCAGAGTGTCAACCAGAGTGCACGTTGATAAGTAAAAAGATCTATTTACACAACCAACAACAGAAATTAAACGCCTGCGCGCCAACCCAAAGACTCTGTTATCACAGCCCTCCAATACCTGTGCATGCACTGTGGCTGCGAGGCTACTATTGTTAACATGTCAGAGGATTTGGAAAAGGTTAATGTAGCAACTAGGAGTGGAGAGGGAGAAGTAGTACAAACCATTTGAAAAAAACATTCATGTAATTATTCTCAGACAGTGCTATCTTCCCATGAATCACATTATAATGATTTAAATTACTCCTCATTTTTCCTGGATCCAGCTCAAGGACCCTTGAACCCCCGAAACAGCCACTGTAACCATTAGTGTGAGTCCACTGTAATTCATTATGCAAAGCAGAGCCTTAGTAATTCACCAAGAAATATTACATGGAATGAGTAATGTGAAAGTGGAACTCATTACAAACTCTCCGTGGTATTTTCTATTGAACAATCCTCCTCATGGCCCCTTGCTTAACCTGATTTTCTGCCATTTTTCTTGGCTCCTGAACAGCACATTCACAATTGTTCAACAAAAAGCAACAATATGGATAATGAGGGCAGGAAATCAGAATGCGGCATGTTGGAAGCAGCTTCATAACATCTCTGTGTTTTAATGCCAAGGCTGTGGTTAATTAGAATCACAGGGGCCATGAAGTCCTCATATGTCAATTAACCTTTATGGAGCTTTTCTGGTGTGTGTTTTTAAAAACTGATGTATGAAAAGCACCAATAGACACATGTTGTTGTATGTCATGCATTATGTTATACTTTCACCTTCAGTGGTGGAATGCAATTTATGATTTTTCTCAAGTATACTTGAGGGTTAAGTAAAGGATCTGAATACTTCCTCCACCCCTGGTCATCATTAACTAAATATCAAGTCACCTGCTGTGGGCGAATTTCAAAAACTTTTCTGTATTTATTGCGAGTTGACACAAACATGAACGTGTTTTCTGCCTTACCCTTGTCGTTTTCAGGTATCTGAAAGTTCACCTTTTCTAAACACAGCCATCTACATGGTGACCTTTAATTAAAGAGAAGAGTGGGGATTGTTCCAGCGAAGGTGTCGTCTTACTGTGTGAAAAATGACAGACCAAAACAAAAACACTTTCAGAGAATGCGAAAATAAAACCCCCTGTTGGCTGTGAGACATTTTCAAGACATGAGAAAGATGACACTGATGGATTAATCTGGGCCTGCTTTGTATAAACAGTCTGAACCTGTGCACCCTTAATATTGATTTCTGTGTAAAATTCTGATTGGCAGTTCTGAACGCAGTTTTATTCTTTGCTTCCAAACACTTCCCCATATTTCCTCCTTGTCTCCAGCTGGTACGACTGTAGATTACACTACATTATAAGCAATGGTGAGATATTGTATATCAATATTTGCATTACAGTTTTGTTTAGATCAAAATGATCAGTCAAGGACACAGATGGTCAGCCAGGGAGTGTAGAGAGCGGTCCAACCAATTTCATACCTACTGCTGCCTACTCAGAGTGCATAACAATTCCGCTGAGCCCGCTCTATTTGACATTGTGGATGTGTCATGTTCATAGGGATGGCTCCTTTTGGATCAGCCTGATGCAGCACTTGCAGACTTCAGTGGAGCCTCACATCCACCTGAAAAAAAATGTCATGCAAGCACTTTTGTTAACAGTGAGAATACTTGAATTTGCTCACCTCTCCTGCAGCTGTAAAAGCCAGATGGGACTGCTGTAGATGGCCAATCACTAGCCAAAGTCCTACAAAACTGTCCTTGCACAGCTTATGGCATGTGAATGTGGCTCTAACACGAGGCTCTGAAAGCAGTTTTTCAGTTTCTTTTCATCACACTTGCTAAAAATTTAACAATTCATGGACTTCTTAAACTTGGTTCCCCTCTGCCAGTTACCAGCAGTCAAGAAAAACTCCTGTGCCCGCTATTCATTGGTTTTCCCTTGTGCCGTAGCATAGAAACAAAAAAGTAAGAGTTTATCTGCTACTAAAATTAAAGCTCCATTTCCACTTAATTAAAAACCTCTTGCTTCTGTGGCTTCTTGTTTTGGAAGAGTTGTTTCTTTTACTTAATATTGATTGAAATGTAGCAGGGCAGAAGATCGGCTTATTTTCAAACTCAAAGAAATTCACTTGTGGTGATACTGGAAAGTTTATTCTAATCATCTTCGGTTCATCAGAGTCATTTGGGGAAAGTGACAATGCAGATTAAGTACGAACATGCTCTGTGAACAATGCTGGAACCTTGAATACTATTTATGAGAAAAACAACAAGAAAGACGCTTGAATGTGCCCTTCAAGTCTCCGGTAGGCTTAAAGTAAAAACAGAAAATTCAACTATACTTGCCGTAAATTTGTGGTGAAATGTAAGGAGGTTTATTTGGAGGACAAAGCCAAGGACAAAAGAACCTTAAGGACTGTTTTAGTTTTTTTTGTTCAGCTGAAACCTTGAAAGACCCTCATGACATCTTTTTACACACTTTGCTGCAGGTTCCCCAAGGACAGAAACATTTCATTCTTGACACAAATTTATGCAGCACTTTCAAAACCATGAAATACAAATGGTAACAATTGTTGCTATTATTTCAGGGGACAAGTATCAAGAGCATGTTATATGTCTATAATTTATTTATTTTCATTTCAATTACAAGACATTTTATTGAGCATTTTCAAACTTTAATTTCATTTTCTCATTCAGTTTCATGCAATTAGACATTACAAAAAGGCAATAATGAGTGACTGAATTACACAAAGGGATACCCATATCACAAAGGCTATAACAAATATCAAATGAAATATAATCAAATCCAAAAGCAGTCAGATTTAACTTTAATTAAGTGACATGTAGCTTTAAGTGTAAGTTTGCCAACACTGACACGTAAAACCACAAATATGTTGCTTCAGCATTTCATTAGGAAACAATCATGGGTGTGTTGAGGAATAAAAGTGATTCAGTCTTGTGTTGACTTGAAAAGGAACAGACCAGAGCCAGAATCAAACCCGGAAGTCGGGCGCCACTTCACTGACGTCATCACGCAAAGAGAGCCGCGCAGACGCTCAGCTCCGGTGATGCACGCTTGTTTGTGGTGCAGTCTGAATGACAGAGCGACTGTAAAGTTACTGCAAGTGAAGCGTCTCGGTGCAGAAGAAGGTTTACACTGCTCCAGGACAAAGAAGCAGGGTGAGGAAGGCTTTTTATTCTACACAGACGCTTATTTATCTGATAATTTATACGTCAACAGTGAATATTACAGCTGGAGCTAACAGTAGCTGTTTAGCTAACGTTAGCATCTGCGCTCGGCAGTACTTCCCCCGTAGTGGACCATCACCTGTCTGGAGCTTTACTTTCAATATCCAGCCGGAAAGTAACACAATAATAACGTTAAGTCCTGGGATATGGACTTTAAGACACAGCTCTTAAAGACTTCTGGCGTTCGCTGTCTTTACGTGGCAGCTAACAGCGTGCTGTATCAAAATATAGCTAAATATTTAGACATATGTCTTATCTGAAAGATGCAACACAAAACTGTCTCCCAAGTATTCAAAATAAGACAACTGACAGCTGCAGAGGTTGTTCATTTGCTTATTACTATATGTAACTTGAGCACAAATCTAACTCGTTTAAAGTGTTATTAATTCCACAGTTAGCTAGAGAAAACAAATATTTCAGTGGTGTATTAATTTGGCAAGCGTTAATAAGGACAATTATTATCCATCTGTTGTTTGACAGTAAATTATTTGGAAACTGCTATGTGAACTAAAAAGCCAAATATTTTTTTTTTCCTGATGAATGTGTTTGATGCCTTTCTTTGTCATACATACTAGTAATTGGCTTTGATAGGAAATAGTTGGGCTTTAGTTGTGGAAATTACATGTTACATAATTATTTGTCACATTATCCCAGGTAAGACGAATAATCAAAAATGAAATTGCCCTGCAGCTGCAGCTCTAAAAGTAATCCTCATGCTCCATCTCCTGTTTCTTTTTCATCCCCAGGATTTACAAAATGTCTTCTCCTGAGCCCGTTATCAGATCGAGACAGATGGAGAAAGAAGTCAATGGGATTTCAACACAAGTCGTCTGTACAGAGTTCAGCAATTACATATTCGTGGTCCTCAGTCAGTACGGCAAAATCGGGACATTGATATCTGTCACGCCTGACTCCAGATCTAATGATATCAGCACCCCAACGTTCTCCACCAAAGTACTGCTGGGCAAAGACGAGGTACGCTGGATGATATGCTTCAAATAAATATTGTATCAGTGTGATATGGACTTCTTCACAGGACATCACACACACTTTGTTGCAGCTCAGGGTAACTCATTTCATGGTGTGAGAGGGCAGGTGAGATTGGGGAGAATGAAACCTATTTCATCTCTGTATTAGCATGTCATTTTTCTAACTGCCATACAGTCTCATAAACAGAGATATTGATCATATTAATGTTTGTATTTTCACTCTTCTATTCACATTGAGAAAGACAATACTTCTTCTGTGTGTGCAGCGGTAAAGCACCATTAAACAGACTGGATGATGGACTGTGATTGAATACAGTTATGTAATGTAATTAAGCATTATGACAACAGCCGAGTCTTCATCTCTGTTATTGTCAAGTTTACTGGATTACACAGCAGCCACATAACCTGCTTGAACCACATCAGGGGTTTCATTAAATAGAATCAAGTCATATTGTAACTCTTGCAAACGCTGCCTGCTTTGGGAGAACTTCACAAAAATAAATTACTGTTCTCGTGATATGTGTGGAATATGGCCCAATCAATAATGCTGCATGGCAGTAAAGGCAAGTTATAACTCATAACCACATAATGCAATGGCAACAGCACAGTGTGTGAGAGGAAAAGTATTTTATTCTGGCTGACGTGTGCACAGTGTGAAATGATTTGGAGAGTGAGCCGACACCTGTGAAACCTCACCATGTTTGAAGTTATAACACAATCACATGCTATGCAATCAAAGATGTGTTTAATAGAATATTATTGATGTGCATGATAACAAACTTAAAGCAAAGGAATTGGGTCATCTGTAAGAAATGGATAGTGTCTTCATTTTACCAGAGGCTAGGCCTTTGCACATTTTGATAGTGTTCCCAGCATTTCTGTATTTGATGTTCTCACGCCTGATTTCGTCTCTCTGTTTTCAGCCGCTGACGCATGTCTGTGCCAAAAACCTGGCAACGTTTGTATCACAAGAAGCCAGCAACAAGCCTGTCTTACTGGGACTGGCACTTAAGGATTCCTCCATGGATGCAATCAAACAAATGAAAGAGATCATCAAAAGTTGTCAAGTCTGGTAGAGAGTCAACCAAACGGACATGCAGCCTGTAGGCTTGATAAGATACAGGCCATCTGGATGCCCCCAATGTCACCTTTTTCTAAACTGTTTTCACCTTTTTTGAAACTGAAAGGATTGTACTCTGAATCCCCTGAGGCTCAAACTTGAAGACAAAAATGTATAAATACAATTTCATTTATCTGATCCTTTTGATTTGTTGAGACAGTGAGGAATGTCTTCTGGGAAACATAATTTAGACTTTATCTGTTTGTGAGGAGTGATTTACTGCAAGCCAGTGTATTCTGTTAGCTCTAAGTTATACCTTGCAAAATGATGGCCAATGGCTCCAATGTGTCACCACTTCATGAAACTGTACTTTTGTAATCTGTAATACTATATTCTGTGTTATTTTTGTATTTGATAATGCAAATAAAAACTGGTCAGGTCAAAAACTTGCCCTTTTTTTCTTGAAAGAAATACAACTCAATCATCTCAGCCAGTGAATGGCAGTATATGTTACAGCATACATTGTTTAAGCGTCACAAATATTCACATCAAACTTAAAATTTTGGCTGCGACCTTCTCTGATCTTTGCTTTTATAAATCAGTTCTTAGAAATGTTATGGAATTTTAACATTCTGTGCAATCAGTGTTAGGTACTTAACACAATATTAGTGTCATCAGACTTTTGTATTTCTTAAAATGTGATTGATTAATTTGTAATTCATGAGACTCATTTGGAAACATTTGCATGACTTTGGTTATAAGAACATCCTGACTTATTAATGTCATGACTGTACTTCAGTAAAGTACTTGACAAAATAATTACCAGTGACTTAATGTTTACTGTTGTTATTTATGTATTTTGTTTTTTATTGAGAACAACATTCAGATCAACTGAAGGATTCATGAAGGTGGACATAAATGAAATTAAGAGGAAAGATTAGCCTACAAATAAATACATTTAAAAAGGAAAAAATACAGAGTTACATAAGTATAAGTTGATATAAAGAACACAACCAGGAGGACGTTTTATGGAAAAATATTTTATAATTGTTGATAAGATGTTGCTTATTAAATTGCAAGGATTGAAGTGGAGCATTAAATTCTAGAAGAAAAGGTGAAACAATAGGAAGAGATTCAAAAACATTTGAATAAAGTATTTTGCATGAAGACCAAAGAAGTTAATCACATTTGAATGATCCTCCCAGGCGACGTGATGACGACAGACGTAGAGAGGACACGTGACCTGTTCACCTGTCCTGTGCCGAACCTGTTTATCTCTGCTGCTCCTCCGGCTCGTCGCTCAAGTAAATATTCAAATCTGCGTGGTTTACACTGAAACTTTGACTTTGACTGGTTTCGCAGGGTAAACACAGAACTTCCGAACTGTTGTTTTAACAGGATTTGATTGAGTTTTATTTTTTATTTTTTTACTCACAGTGTGTGTCTGGACTTCGACCTGCCTTTGTGAGGCACCTGTCTCAAACGAGGAAGTCCTGCGTGTTTGAGCCCGTCGATAATGAAATCGATGCGACGTTTGTGAAGTGTTTTTAGGCCTGAATGAAGTCGGTCGGCTGTTTCGACGGGCGGTGTTATTCTCAATGTTGATCCTATAACGTCTCACCGGAACAAAGCTGCCTCCACCCTCCCTGGCGCACAAGGTGAGCTATTTGTTGACGGTAAGGCAGGTGCTTATCAGGACACTCATCTTCTGAACATCAGTAGAACAGTCTGCCACTTTGTTTAACAGTCATACATTTTCAATTTAATCTACTGTTTAATAGAATAACTCTGAAATGTAAATTTATGTTCTCTTCCAGATGAACGTCTCTTTGCAAGACATGGATTCATCAGCCGAGAATAACTCTGTTGTTCACCTGGCTGCACCAATTCTCCCAGAGGAGTCAGACGTATCCAACATGACCATTATTCGAACGGGGAACGGGTCCATCATAGAGAACCAGATGTTTCTGAACACTCTGGCCGCTCAGGCGCTCTCCGGGATATTCGTCTGGTCCGCCTTGCTCATGACATGCCACCAGGTGAGAGTGTTTCATTTCACAGAAGCTCCAGACAGAGGAGGATTTCTAAATACCCTCAGTGGAAGAAATCAGTGCAGCACACAGCACTATGAGTAATACGCCTTCAAAGCACTGCACACCCAGTGATGTGGTTAGAGAGTGACAGATTGCACCTCCCCAGCCGGAGGACAGAAACAAGCTCTTATATCCATAAAGGATTATTACCTTACAGTACTCACAGTGACACTTTGTCTTATCTGGGGGTAAAGTATTCCTTCCTTCCTGGGTAGGTATTATTCTTCCTGCATGCACTGCCCCACTGCATTGTGGGGAAAAAGTGTGACTATCGGATTAAAATGGGCGAATCTCTCTGCCAATTAAAGGACAGCGGATGCACAAGCAGCTCTCTCTCGAGGAAGCACAGCGGTCTCAACACGGCCCACCTTTACCCACAAAGCCTTGCGTTGCGGCTGTAAATGAGAGTTTTCTCGTGTGTGGGTGAGTTACCCACTGTGCGCAGATGATAGCTTATCATTATGGCTTTATCGTTTGCAGAGAATGCGGCAGGGTGCAGTGTATTATCAGCAGGGAAATCAATTGATATTGAGATAACATTCAGAGCGTCATAAAGGATGAGGGTGTTGTTTTCTCGTTTGCCGTTCGTGTTGATGCCGTGCTGCTGTAATGGTTCCCAGATTGAATATGCATCCATCCAACAACATCCACAGACCCCCCGGATCATATGCATCTTCATACACATATGGTCATAATTGTGTGTATAATGTGATGTCATTAATTAGAGAGTTGTTTTTGTTTTGCTAGATTTCTAAGCTTTCTAACTTCCCCACAGAGTGTAAACATGTTGCATCCTGTGTTCCAGAAACAGTGTTGTTGTTGAGAGATTTGTGACTCAATATCCAGCAAATTGGTTTCTATCTTTTTTAATATAGCACTTGTTTGGCCAGGCACTTGCCAGCAAGGCATTTTAATTGAACAAATAAATAGCAAGTGTACCGCAGGGAGAAGGGAGCAGGTTTGCAGCTGGCATCCCTTCTGTCACACGGGGAGTAAAAATGGTCTGCAGGACGAGTGTTGCGATGCCGGTGGTGTTTCGTCTGACTCGGCTCCCGAGGATTGCTATAGACTGTTAAACTCACATTCTGAATACTAAACACAGATAGACAATGACCTTAGATCCTCTTTGCTGTAAAGTCGCCTACCCTTTTCCGACGGGTAATCGCTGGAGTGTGGCTCAATTTTTTTTCTTTTTTTCCTCGGTGGGCTTATTGGTCCCTCTGCAACTTGAAGCGTTTGGGATTAAGAGCAGCAGGCTACACTTATCGTAAGCTGCATGCCTGCGTCATGTTTGCCACATGTTCTCTCATTTAGCTAACTTATGTACAGTCACTTTGTTGGCAGAAGTAAGCTTTACTTTGGCTTGAGGATGTTAATCAGCAACCACCTATGTACGACTGTCAGGTCAGCGTTATGGAGTCAGGAAGGACGTCGGTTTTTCAGGCAAATGGAGGGCGCATGTGTTTCCCTTCACATGTGGAGATGACCAAATGAATCTCACACACACCCTCACAGTAATCAAGAAGTGATTAATATACGACCTAAGCTGAATGCATTGAGCAGACTCTGCATGTTGTTTAGCATGTTCTGACAAATGGAAGGCATGTCAAATGTCTTTTGTCCCCTTTTTGAGTATCGCTTAATCGTCTTTGCTACTTTTTTATGTGAATATTTTGGAAATTTATAGCTCAAGTGGGACGATTTGCTCCTTTTCTTTGACATATCTGACTCAAATTTTATATTTCAAGGCAAGCAATCTGAATACATCATCTTCAGGTTCAGGGAATGTGATTACAGTCAACGCTTTAAAGAGTTCAAATTAATAATAATCACTAGTCACTTTCTATTTCTCACAGCACTGTCAACTAACTGTTTGCATACAATTAGTACAATATTTAGACACTATGGCTAATTGTATGAGTAGTTGTCCCTGCTGAAGTTGAAAGTTAAGCCTCATTTCATTACAGCTTAATATGGTAATTATTTTCTCATTAAATTGATTTTGTTGCCTAAAGCCCAGGCTGATGACTTTATAATCCTTGTTTCACTCAGCCCACCAGTTTAACAGCTAAAGATATTCAGTTTACAACAAAGTACATAAAGAAAAACAGGAAGTCACCCCATTGGAACAACTTGAGCCAGAGAATGTTGATTTTACGACCACGAGTTACGAGTTAATTTGCTGCCGATTGTACTTGTCAATTAATCATCTATGTTTTCAGCAAGTTTATTGATTGACGAGTCAGAAGTATCTCACTTTGGATTCTTACTTGAAAGAAATAAGCTTTCAATTTCCATCATTGATTCAAGGGTAGTATCGGGGTTGTATTTTTTTGTTGAACCCTGAAATCTTTATTTTTTGGGGGAACATTATTTGAACTCCTAATCCTAACCTCCATAAAGCCAAGTTCCTTGCAAACTCAGATTGTGATCTAACAAAAACGCGGTTGTCAGTGCTGAAAAAAAGATTAAATCAAAAATCAAATCGTGTGTTCAGAGAGTCGTGACACCCCTAGGGGACATGAATGTGAACTACACGAAGCAGTGACATTTGTTTTTGTTCTCTTTTGTGAGTTATTACTCAGCAGTGGCCCGAGCCTGGTGTGATTACTTGGATTGCCCCCTCGTACTCAATTAGATGACTAATGGGTCATTAGCATCCAGCTTGACTCATTTTTTGAACCGTCTTTTTTATGAAGAATTAGTCATTGTTCATTATACCATCACAATAATATTCCCGACATGCCTTGGTCTTTAATAGGCTCTACACTTTTAGGAGCTCTTTGTGCACAACTGCAGTCATCTACAGAGGGGACAGTATTGCTGGAGGAGGAACAGTTTGGCAGATGTTCGTATTAAAGCTGATAATTGTTCAGCTGAAGAGCCCCCAAGGTTACACCAGACTGTTGCAGTTTCCACATAGCTTCATTTTGCAATAGCTTTTGTTAATATTGGTGAGATTGGCCAACCTGTACTCCTCTGCAAGCATTACCTGAGATTTAACTGGACTTTACTTGCACAGTTGAAAGCATATCTCCCTCTGTAGACATACAGATCATACCGTGCTGTGTTTGCTCAAGATCAGACGGATAGCCCAGGCCTTTACCTCCGCCTGTCTGCAGTGGCAAATTGTACGTCACAAGGGACTCGTACTGACTTAATGTCCTCATTTGGATGAGGCTTATGGGTGTGAAAACTGTTAAATTGGTGTTAGTTTTGTCTAAAAGTAAGCCCTGCCTTAAAAACTTAGTGTTCTGAAAAGAATGATGATCACGTTGTCTGCCATAAATTGCGTGTGGTCCAATAAATGTTGACACCTGCATACATTACCTTTATGGAGGCCGTATGGAGACACGGTTGAATACATTTGTGTTGAAAACTAAAAGTTAAGAACTTAATCAGCTCTGTGAATAAGGTTTATTTACTCATTATAATTCTGAGGTTAAAGATGTACAATATAATGGTCGGTGAGTTTGAAGCTGGGATGTCTCGAAAGGTCATAAAAGTGAGAGTTGGAGATCTCTTATTTTTTTGTTCCCGTCAACCCTGCTGCTGCATTTCACTGGCAGATCTTTACACACACACAGCGGTCGGTGCAAGATAAAGTGTAGCTATAAATAATATCGTCCAGATAAAGAACATGTTTTATAGCTCTGTGTTTGCTCTCAAGGGGTTGATGTACGTTGATCACACCCACGTGGTTTATATTGCTTCAGTAATTGTGCTGTAGGAAAACAACAAACTTGCTTTAGAGCTGCATACATTAGTCGATAAGTTAATAGAAATAAAATTATGTACCCCAACTGTTGTGATAAGCGATTCATCTTTTCAGTGATTTTCTGATGTCAAACCTTTGCTGGTTTGAGCTCCTAAATGTCAGGATTTGCTGCTTCTTTTTCTCCATTACTGATTAATGAGAGTCTTTGAGGTTTTGGATGGTTGGCTGGACAACAGAAGTCATTTGAAGACTTTGGGATTTGAGAATTTTACACAATTGCTTTGACATTATCAGAGGATAAACGATTCAACTTGAAAATGATCAGCAGGTTGATCTACAATGAAAATAATGGTTCAATATATATGATGTTTTTGTGATATGTCTTACAGCTGCAAAATGGACTTTGATAAACAATCATGAAAGTGAATTTTCAGGAAAAGTGACAGATATTCTTAGTTTTTTACTGTTGATCAGATTAAAATGATTACAGTTTGAAGATGTCACCTTTTGGATCCGATGGGCATTTTTTACATTCTTTTCCCTTTTTTATATGTAACAACTTATTGATTCATCTGTAGATTATAAACAATATTGTTATTTCATCTCTGACAACCATTGTTTTGTGATATTTTAAAGAAAGCAGCTTTTAGTTTTCATGGCAGTGTTTTGGGGAAATATGTGAATTGATCTTCAAATGCTGACTACAGTACATATTTATGTTTTAATCTCAGACATCATGAGCAGAAATTCAGCTTCTTGGTTATTTAAATTAGAAGTCGTTCTTGCCAAGATGAGGTAATTTGCATTTTTCTTGTTAACTAATGTTCATGTGCTTTGTCTGCATTTTCACTGTAGATCTATACACACCTTCGATCCTACACTGTCCCCAATGAGCAGCGCTACATCATCCGCATCCTGTTTATCGTGCCAGTTTATGCCTTTGATTCTTGGCTCAGCCTGCTCTTCATCAGCAACGACCAGTACTATGTCTACTTTGATTCTGTTCGAGACTGCTACGAAGGTAAGCACCACAAGCACTCCCACTCTAAACATCCTCCTCTCCAGTCAGCCACGTCTGCTCCTCTGTCCTCACATTTTAGATGGCTGCCAGGAAAGGAAAGACGAGGAACTGCCCAAACTAGTTTTTCTCACCAGTCATTGTTGTCATGTTGGTAGACCTCATTATTTGAGGTGTTGCATTTCCCAGAGAAGTAATTTAAGGAGAATCCTTTGTTTTCTGCTCTGTTTCTGGTGTTGCAAATGAAAGATTGGGAAGAATTTTTTAAACCCAAATGTGTAATTCTGTGTTAATTTTCAATATTTTAATACTATATTAACTCTGTACTGTAGATTATATTTTAATTACCTTTACCATAGTTGCCGTAATAATGTACTGAGGTTAAAGACCAAAGCTCTTCACTGATGGCAAAGGTGAATCATATGCAAAATGGATTACAAGTAATTTGAGAACGGAGAAAAGTAGGAAATACATTATTCAGGAGATTAGTTTCCAGTTTGCAGGCCAATTTTGTGGCTGATTGATAGTGCAGCTCATCAGAAAAGCAGGGAGACCGCAATACCACCAGCGGCTACGGCTAAAACATAATGAACCTTCTCTTGACTGGACACCATCTGCATTAGCTTCATTTAATCCCTCCTTAAATAGCAACAAAGGATTAGGAAGGGATTTCCAAGACACAGAACCCTTGGAAGCTTCTTAATGTAAGAACTGAAACATTTATTGTTCCAAAATGTCGGACTAATTATTTTTTATCATGTGGACGTTTTTCTCCTCTAAAATGACTTGACCTTTTTTTTTTTTTTTTAAATGAAGTTAAACTTGAAGGTGATTAGAAATAATTCCGCAGTCATAATCATGCCATGAAAACATGTATGCTGCAGGGTTTATTGAAGTAACTCTTTTCTCTCTGTTGCAGCATTTGTCATTTACAACTTCCTGAGCCTGTCCTTTGAGTATCTGGGAGGAGAGAGTGCAATCATGTCCGAGATTCGAGGGAAGCCCATACAGTGAGTGCTGTTGTCCCGTTCTCCATTCTCTCGTGGCGTTTTTATTGAGGAAGGAAAGCGGTGCGTACATTCATGGGGCAATTTTATACTCACAAAAGGTACAAAGGTGCGTCTCGCTCCCCTCGGATTGGCATTTAGTTGGACGACACAGTGGAAAAAAAGGAAGGCAATAAACAACGTGTTTGTTAATCTGTGACTGTCATCCTTTATCTCAGAGCTTTTGACCAGCCTTAGATAGGCTTTGTTTCATGGCTGACTCAGCCACAGAGCAGACACTCTTTGCGAGCTGCTTAAGACAGTGCAGACTCCTGATGTTGAGCCCTTATAAATTATGTGATTGCTCAACAACAGCCATTGGAAATGAGGCATAAATTCAACGTCTTCTTTTTGAAAAATCAATCCTCTGCCTTGCTGCAACACGTCCCTTAGGATTTCCATAGACAGCCGGTATTTTCTTTCTCCAATCAATGAGATCTCCACATTTCCAGCCAGTGATTTTCATTTGTCTAAAGAAAGCGCAGAAATTTCACACAAAGTGTAATCTCGATTGAAGGAAGAGAATAAATCGTACATACTGTCAGATAAACCCAGTTCCAGCGTCAGATGTGGGGTTAACATGGGAAGTGTATGGTGGTGTTTTGGTAAAAAAAAAAAAAAAAAAAGAATAAATTGACTATCTAAAAAAGGAAAAGAGCTGGAAGATGTTTAAATGAGGCAGCTGGTCCCTTAAGTGCCTCGGATGCGAAGAAAGCAAGAAACTCAAAATCAGAAGCTCCAAACCCACAAATTTACATAACATATTTTTGCATTTTCAAGGTAATGTGACATGTTCAATTAAGTCCACGGCGTTTCAGAGCATTTTGGTAGCACATTCATTCTATTCATATCTAATTAATACTTCACATTAATATTAGATTTAGAGTAATGTGTCATGTACCCATTAATCAAACTACATTCATCGGAAACTGCTTAATTAACGCACCTCCGATGTGCACAGGTCCAACATGGAGAATAACAAATGCTTAAACTTATTCACTCTGCAGGCAAATCTTAATTTGTTTCTCAAATTCAGTTTGACTGAATATCCATGCTCTTATTTGCAAGTGATTAGGATGCCATTGTGCGTCTGGGCATGAGTCGCCTATCTGTACTTTAAAAGAGGAGAAAGACAGGCAAATTAGAGCAATTGTTGAAATGGAATAATGCCTTTGTGCAGTCTAAAAAGCATTTAAAGTGCTCCAAGTAGCATCTTAGGGTTGTGAGGCAGATGAAGGTGATCTATAGTTGAGCTGTTATTTAGGACGAGGCTGACTTTAGTTCCAGTCTTCCTCTTTGCTGCCTTCAGGCTCAATCCCACAGAGTCAGTCTCTCTCACTGTGTCATATGACGGCTTGACCTGGTGTTCATGTTACACATATTGTTCTTTAGCGATGGTAAATAACAGCAATATTTATGCTTTGCGCAAATGCAACCAAATACCTGTATTCCCAATGACAAATGTGTGACGTAGGGCTTATTTTTGACACCCTTCATTAATTTGTTTGGGAAGAGGGTTTACTTGTGGGGGGAGAACTGAGATAAACAGAAATAATAACGTTGCGAAAGATCCTTTATTGATTTGTTTGGGAAGAGGGTTTTCTCTGGACTCTTTCTCCTGGAGAAGCTGCATTTTGTAACAAACTGAATTTCTATCCTCTGTTGTTTTTGTTGTTTATTGTTGAATTGTTAAAGGGGGGTATTGTTTGTTGACCTCTGAAATCTTTATTTTTGGTGAATTGTTTTTTTTTACTCGCTGAACTCAATAACCTGCAAAAAAGTCGAAAGCTGTTGTGCACTGTGTCCGTCCTTTTTATAGAATAATTTGAAAATGCAAATGACAGTTGTCGGTGCACAAAACTAATGATCCGTTGATCTTCACAAATCAAATGTCTAACAATGGCTTCTCCTTCAGTGCTGAAAAACATGTTGAAATCAAAAATGCAATTGACTTGTGGATTTGGAGAATCGTGACGCCCATAGTTAACAGCAATTTTTGACTATATTTAACCTGATTAATTAGTTTTGAGTTTTCACCAACACAAATAAATATTGTGGCCAAAATATTAGGAACACCTTTCAATACATTGCAGTTAAATACAGCATCGCAACAAACTTAAAGCACTGCTGTTGACTAATACTACAAATAATTATTGTCATTATTGATTGATCAGTACTTTCTAAGGATGATCGCTGTCATGTATGATGTTGAGTCCAGCCAGTATAGCTCATCATGTCCCATTTGTCTTCACAGGTCAAGTTGTCTGTACGGTACGTGCTGTCTGGTTGGAAATAGCTACTCCATCGGCTTTTTAAGATTCTGCAAACAGGTGAGCTTCAATCATCCCCTTATCTGTTCTCTAGAGATGCTTCCCTCTGACCAGTGAAATAAATGTTCACAAACTGAAAATTAGAATACATTTAATTGTCCCCCCCCCCAAAAAAAGAAAAGAAATGCCGCCCTGTAAATTACCATTCTGTCCAGATCTCCAGACTGCTTAAAGATGACAGCTGTTATAATTGGCTGTATGCGTTTCAGAGGATAACTTCCACTGCTTAAAAAAAAACAACAGAAAAACAAAAGCAATTGAGGCCAGGTGAAAGCTGCATGATAATAAACACAGAGAGATGATATGAGCTGTCAGTGCAGAGCTCCCTCCAAGTGTCTTGGGATGATGCACAAGCTCCCAGTCCAACACTGAAAATTGGAACTGAGAGTTGTGTCCTCAAAACAAAATACATGATGAAATGAGCATTTTTTTTTTTCTAATAAGCGACAAGTGATAAAAACTCAATGTGCCTCGACGGGAATGATTCGTGAAGTGTCTCAAAATGAAAACCTTGAGTTCTCTCCGGTGGCATATCTGAAAGAAATCTTGGACAAAGGATATTTCTTCTAGTGAGGGCAACTGAACTGTGGAAGGTTTGAAAAAAAAAAGAAGGGAAAAAAAAGCATTTTACCATTGTAGTATTGTGCTAAAAACTCACAGATGTTTTGTTGTTTGCTGGACTGAGTGCAGTGAAAGTGTTGGCCTCGAGCAAGCTTTTAAAACAGGTCATCCTCATTTACATTCATTCGACGTAACATTTCAAAAAGTCAATAAATCAAACACTTCAGGAATTATTAAATGCTGTTTTGCAGATCAACCCCCACAGAGCGAGTGACTCACCGGACACAATATAATGATGAACCGCTGTTGTACATATTGATTTATCCTGACTGGATAACTCAGGATTTATCGATCCCAATCTGAGGTCGTGATCAGAAAGACCTCGATCTCTTTGTTTGTTTGTTTGTTTGTTTTTTTTGAAAGCTTTTAAAAACATGAAAATTTGAAGCCTCGGTGTGTGATTAGAAGAGAGGTTAACAAATGAATCACTGAAATGGAAAAGCAGCCTGAAGTAAGGGTGGTTGTTGGAGATAAGGTGAGAGGATAAGCTGCTCTTGCATCCTGAACTGTTTCTTATGACTTTTTTCAGTTTTAAGTCCTTTATCTTCAGGGTCTTATTTTCCTGAATCTGGTGTGGCATGAACCAGGCGCTAAAGCTGAGACTAAATTATTCATACAATAAATAATTTACAATATATTTACAGTATTCTTCTATTATACATACCATACATTATTAGTGGGAGAACAACTTAATCAACAAGTCGAGTTGAATCAAGCTTAAGCGATGGCCAAGCTCAATTTACCCACTGTAAACATAACTTTGAATAAAAGTTATCCTCTGTGAATCATCACAAAACATAAATATAATGTTAATGCTGTCAACATCCAGTAATAATAGTCTTTTTACCTCCTCCCACAGAAGTAATCTGTCTGCGACCAAGCTCGCATACCACTGGAACATCAGTGTAATCATTTTTAACACATGTATGACCGTATAGTCAAGGACCTCTCGTGATTGCTGTGAGTCACAATTTCCGACAGTCTCCTTTATTGACTGTTGCTTGTTTCACCCCCATCAAGCGCTGACTGCTCGAACCTCTTTAAAGACCTGTATGTATTTTCTGCCACTCTTGGTCTCTCAATCAAAACAAAACAAAAGACATAAGTAGCCGGGGAACATGGGAGGCGTTGTATTCATTGTCAAACAACCACCATAGCTTATGAAAATCTAATCATATGACTCAGGCAGACATCTTCACAGACGTTTAAAAGATGCAATCACATAATGTCATTTTGCTGCCTTCTTTCCTCAGACTCTTCAAGGAAGCTCAAAAAGAAAGAAGGGTCGTGATGTCACTGAAACTCGCTTTGGTGCCAGACTGTATTGAAGTCTATGGAGAAGCACACTAAAACCCAACATATACACATCGTATGACTTCTGATGAAGAAACGCCTCCTGATAATGAAAAAAAACACACTTCAGAGAGTACAATTACCACTGTCCCCCATCCCCCCAAATGAGTGACAGGGCTGATTATATTGTCACCAAACAGGGCAGGTCCGACTGATTTCTGCTGATGAGATTCTACTTAAACGGCATTCTGGAGCCTTTTCCCAAACACAGTCATTGAACAAACATGTCGATAAAAAAAAAATCAGCGTTTAACCTACTGAAGCGTGTTCTTCCATCCCCTGGAGGCGTTTCTTCATCAGAGGTCACATGTTGTGGATATGTTGGATTTTAGTGTGTTTCTCCATGTGACTCCTATAGATGTAATTACAACTGTCCTCACAGTCTGGCACCAAAGCTGGATTCAGTGATGTGATGATCGTTTTTCTCTTGTAGGTTCCTTAACTCTCTGACTCTCTCCTGCAAGTTATAGCAACAGATCACCAAATGAAACGCTCCATTGCCTTGAACAGTATTCAGGAGTAAAATATCCCCAATATTGATATTTCAGCCATTGAACACACATTTGTTCCCGCTGATCCATAAAATGTTGTTATCAAACACTTGACAAAAACATTTACAGGATACTTTACAGTTGTAGGTACACAACTTAAAAAAATATACAACAAAAGTCAAGTTGTTACATTTTCATGTATAAATGTTGCACAATCTATTTTAACCAGCTGGTAACAGCTGCAAATGATCAACAACTGCTTCAGGACAATGGAGCAAAAGACATTCGAGCAGTCAGCTCAGGTAGAAACGAGGCTTATGTAGTCTGTTGCAGGCTACGATTTGGCCGTTGTCATCGCTCAAAAAGTCATCCAAAAAATCTGATATCTACTCCAAAGTTTGGTCTCATCTTAACTTTAATCCTGGCAGAGATCTGCACTTTTGTAGTTGTAACTGTAATGAGGAAACATCTACGGCAACTCCTCTTACCGTAACCTATGCTTTTATTATTCCTGTGTGCTGTTTCATTAAGTTGTTATATATAGAGCCAGAACATTACCAAACATGTGCAAGTGCATAACAATAGACTGCCATCAGAATGTTCTTTCAAAATGTAGCGGTTTACCGTGGCAGGTTTTTGGTTTTTTTTCTAATTATGATCTTGTTTTGTTTGTCCTGTTCCCATTTAAAGGGAAGAACAGCAACAATGATACAGGAGCAGTTAATAAAAAATAATGATGTAGAGCAGAGGTTTTATCAGGAAGGCCTCTTGAGAGTTTCCTTTCAGAGAATAAAGATGCAAGAGCAGACAGCAGCGCCGAGGCTGGGAGAAGAGTCGCACATTACTGTAGAGTCATAGTTAAAATGTTATCGATTTAGCTGTGACGGTCTGTGCAGTAATACACAAAGCAGGGAGGTGCTGCTGGTAATTAGGACTCAGGAGAAATTTGAAAATCAGTTGTGTCGTTAGATGCCACTATTGAACTAATGCAGTGAACTCTGAAGTTGTGTAACAGAGAGGAAAAGCGCTTCGGGTCATTTCAAGCTGTGAATTTACGATTAAACATTATTTAGTGCTGTAATGAAAAACGCTGGCAGGCTGCTAACACAAGATGGGATAAGTCAAAGTGATGAATATAACAGATGTGCATGTTATCCTTAATTTACATAAACCTTTGAAGCATCAGTTTGCATTAGAGCTGTTATTATGGCCTCAAGTATTCAAGTGAACACATTCTCCTTTCCTACATGTGTGTTGTGCAGTGTACACACACGGAGCCCAGTGTTTAAGCTCATTACCAGCTCTGTATAGATTCTGCATGCATGGATGCCGTGATTAACAAAACATCTTTTGTGGCAGAAAACCACAGTTGACTTTATAATCCACCTGCAGTATGAATTGTGCATTGTGTTTCGAATATCAAGCATGTCAGGAAGTGTCAGGCAAAATTCTTCGCTTTGAGAGCAGTGACGACGAGCTGGCACGAGAAGAGGCGCGGGGCAAGCAAAGGCTGTCCGCACCAAAAGCTTCAAAGCAGATCAGTAATATAAATGATTATTGATGTCATTTTGTCAAGCCCCACCACCGACTCCAGCCATTCTAAAAAGCCTCCCTCGGGCTAATCAAGTCGAACACTCCTGCTCTGTTGCTTTCAAGTGCTGCAGCAGTGATGGAAGTTTAGAGCAGCTGCTGTCAAATTGGTTGGTTCAGGCTCCAATTCACAGCACAGAGGACACCTGTCCCCCAGTCTTATATTGCATGCAGGTCTACACCCCCCTGCATCCTCTGTCGTCGCAGCCAGTCCCTGTCGACTTCAGCAATAAGACGTCAGCTTCAGGACAGTTCAGTTTAAAGATTGAAGGAGAGACAGCTTTAACAAAAGATGTATTCTGTGCGTTTCCTGACGTATTTTAATTAAAGCAATAGTTTCCCAGCTTTTCTAAAACACTAGGGCACAAAATGTATTGTGGTGCTGAACAGTTTTCACTGTATACGTTTTATAGAGTGCTGTTAAAATATTTCAAGACAGTATATATTATGCTGTCTGTGTAACCGAAAAAAGACAAATGCCCCTAAAGGCCAAAAAGCAGGAATTATGTATTTAAGGCCAGACAGTCCTCTATAATTCAGTAAAGCCTAATCTAGTATATAATTCAATACCTCTGTAAACTACTCATAACTTCTAAACCATTATTTAAGTCCACGATATCTAAGATCTGCATCTTCTGGCAAGTAATACAGAAGAATCCTCTGCTGTGCCACCAGACCACAGAGCAGCTTCTGTCCTCAGGCTGCGAGACTCCTTGATTCATCCTTCACTCTGCACTTTTCTTTTTTGTTAAATTGTGTGCAACTTAAAGGGAGTTAAACTCACGTTTGTTTTATAACTCTGGTGTTGTAAAATGACAAATGAACCGAAAAGAAAGTTAAAAATGGTAGAGTCCAAGCATAGTGCCTCTTCAACACACACGCATGCAACCTATCCTTGTGTCAATGTGTGCCATCATCCTAATGTAACACTGTCACAACCTGATTAAAGGCTGAACTGAACAGACTGGAGTTCAAATATTTAAGGAAAGATACAACTAAGCCTCACTAAAGTCTGTATAAATAAAGTGTGCAGGTGTTTATACCATTAGGAGTCATGAAGGAGTGACTTGTAAGTCAAACTGGCTCAAATCTGTTCAGAGCACCTGCATGTTTTAACAACAGTATGGAAACGATGTTCACTTCCACAGAAGTATCGCTGTAGTGGTTATGGTGAGAAATGACCACAGGTGTAAGTGATTCAGAGACGTGGTCAGTGAGCAGTTACTGTGTACAAACAGGTTCTGACGTCCCTCATCATCCCTCATCCTCCTCCTCCTTCTCCATGGTGTCCTTGATTTCTTTCTTTTTTTTTTTTTGAGGTGCCTCATTCTGAATTGTAATGTGTTCTCCAGGCGACTCTCCAGTTCTGCGTTGTCAAACCCATCATGGCAGTCATCACCATCATCCTGCAGGCCTTTGGCAAATATCACGATGGAGACTTTAAGTGAGCAGCACCACATGTCTTTCTTTTCCATTTCATTCTTTATGTATCGCACACATCCATGTCATTGCCGGCAGGCTTGTTTTGCTGTTTATGTGCACGCGGGAAACAATTTGCGAATGGAGATAATCATATCACCTCTTGGCAGATGTAAATGTTTCGAGTTAAATGGTTTCACTATCGAGCAGAAAGTACCGGGTTGAAACTTTCTTATGAGAGCGTTCAGGTACTTCACTGCCTGTTGTCCCAGTTGTGTCACTATCCAAGCCCATAATCCAGCCTCTTGAGAATTGTTGGTATTGCAAAGAATAATTGAGCGCTTTTTGAAATATGGACTAAAGAAATTGTATCACTTCATATTAACTTTTCCTGAAATGTAGTAAGTGTTCTGAAATGAAGACCCTTAATTCTTATTGTGTGTTAGATTCAGCAAAGCGCAGCGCTATAAAGAGGAGATGCATTGTTTCATTTCATACTTTTACTTTAAATGTCAAGTGATACAAAGACGGGGATAAATTACAGACTGACAAATTTAATTTTGTCGTATTTTCAGTCGTACCATATGAGCCAGTAAGGGTCTCAACAGTGTATGGAGAGGGTAATACATTCAATAAAATGGTCTTTTGCGTGTTATCAAAAGCTATAAAATCTGCAGCCCTTAAACTCTGTCTGACTCTTCTCGGCGTCTCGTTCTGAAGATTCAGCTGTGACAACACTTGTTTCTAAACTACCCGAAAGAACCTCAGAGTTCAACAAGGGCTCGAGACAGAAGTTTCCAATCAGCTTGACATAATCACCCTCTTACTCTCGAGCTAAAAGACAGATGTGATTGAACTTTTCCTGCTTATTTCTTCATATACTTCAATAGCAAAATTAGCAGGCAGAAGTGACTGTCTTTTTTTTCCGTGTCTTTTTTTAAGCTTTCTAGCAAGACCATGATGATTCACAGATTGTTTACTTATACGCTTTCAGCCAACCGTGCACTCTATACTGCATGGGAGTAATTAGTGTAGTCACAGCTGAGTCCTCAGGGAGGCTCTCCAGAATGCAAAGAGGGTAGAAAGGCAGCCTGACAATGAAATGCAGACAAATCCGCCTGTTTATCGGATGCATCCTGAAATAAGGCGGCCATGTACAATTAGACTGTATTAACTGCTTCAGATCTGAGGACAAAGAGGCTGACTTTCCAGCTGTTCTTGCGTTATTTAAAGGGACACTTCAACACATCAAACATCTAGATTTTTCCTCAGTGTTTTGAAGATTTTGGCTGTAGAAATGTCTGTCTTCTCTCAAATGAAATGGATGTAGATGGCCCTCGGGTTGTGGTGGGGGAAAAAAAACAGTTTAAAAACTCAACAGCAATGTCTCTTTCCAGAAATCATGACTGGTCAAGATCAGTTTCACAAGTATTTTCCTTCTGTGTGGACTCACAAAAAGAAGCAAACCTTGTAGCTCAGCCTTGGAGGACACATGCGTCTACTCATGGATAAGTAGCTCATGCTTGTGATAGTGCGGGATGTAAACAATGCCATCAAGTTCCATTTTAGTCAGTATTCAAAGGCAGACATCTCTGTAGCTTATATCTCTTCAAAAATAAGTATTTTTGATTTCAGGATATTCTGTCTCTTTAAGCTCCCAGTCTTTGCCCAAAGTAATAAATGTGTTGAAAACATAAACAATGTTCCAGATCCAAAAACTTCAGCTGACATGTGGAAAACATCTAATGGTTATAAATGTTTCTAAATATCTAACTGAGGCTTTCTCTTCTCTGTTTCTATACAGCATAAATGGAGGATACCTATACATCACAATCATCTACAACTTCTCCGTCAGCCTCTCTCTCTACGCTCTCTTCCTCTTCTTCTTCGCAACAAGTGACCTTCTCCGGCCGTATGAACCAGTGCTCAAGTTCCTCACAATCAAATCTGTCATCTTCTTATCCTTCTGGCAAGGTGAGGTTCACCCCTCGACCCTATTTATTTTTTATTTTTTGTATCAGTATGATCACATAAAACCATAATTTTGCTCATGAAAATGTTGCCTCTTTGTAGGAATGGTCCTCGCCATCCTGGAGCGCTGCGGCGTCATACCCAACGCCCTCTTCATCGACGGACATGAGGTCGGCGCCGGCACTGTGGCAGCCGGCTGGCAGAACTTCATCATCTGCATTGAAATGTTCTTCGCTGCTGTCGCCCTCCGATATGCCTTCACCTGCAACGTGTACCAGGAGAAAAAGAATGAAGTGCCAGGTGAAAGAGGTGATCATTACCTCTCGCCCTCACCTTGTAAAATGTGTTGACATGTTCCGAAGCTAATTTCCCTTCTTCCTTACAGATTAAGAACTGGCTTTAACGTGTTAGCAGTACCAGCACTGTGCATTATGCGACCATTTAGCCCACTCAGATGGTCTATTGGAGTAAAACTTCACATTCAGTCCCTCTATTAAATCTGATGCACAAGTGTGGATGTCTACATATTTATAAATGTGCTCTAAATGGAGTGCTGCTGTTATCGGTGAGTCAGTCAGTTTGGAAGTCAGCAGGGACTTTCATCATGTTGTAGGCATACAGTGTTGCCCGTGGCCCAAAGGACAGTCACCAGTAAGCATTGTACAGGAGGATGAAGAGAAATTCAAAGCAGCTGTCACTAACACACAGGGGGTGAGCGGCACCCCTTTGACGTCAGCGCCGCTCTTGAGTAGAAGACAAATGGAGGCCATGGGACAAGGGTTCCGCAGTGATATCAATCATTGTGGCGTTTTTCCCTGCTATAGGAAACCCCCTTTGTCCCTGTGAGCTGCTTAACATGCAGAACCGATGATGAAAATTGAGACACTACTGTATCAACGTCATGCCACCTTTTATTTTTTTTTTAATCAAGAAGATAATGGGATGAAATTACTGCGTTTCATCCTCGCCCTTTACCTCTTCTACCTGTCCATGTGGAGGGAAATCCATTATTCATTTTGCTGTCTGGTGAAACTATAATAATAATGTTCCTCCAGTGTTTGACAGCAGATCATTATTTTTCTTTTTTGTGTTTAGTTTGATTGCCTCAGCCCTCCATGTAGCTGGGCTTGTTGCCACTAACACTGATACTGTCTGCTGGTGATGGCAGACGTTGCCACATATCTGTTTTCCAATTTCTCTGCTTCAGCCCTGTGGAAAGGGAGCAGTTCTTTCCAAGAAAACTCAGAAATACATGCCCAACCATCCTGCACCCCAACCCCCCCAAATCCACCTTCTCTTTGGCCACCTCCATAAGTCGATCCAGACAGCGCTGTCAGTGACCCTGAAACAGAAGGCTGCAGGCTCTGTTTTTTTTTTTTTCCCTGCCTGGACACCCTTTTAGTTCTGGGGTAAATTCAGCCCGGCTCACAGCTGGGTGGTAAGGGACAATCAGAGGAGACTGTGGCTGAGACTGAATTCTGTTCTGTCCATTTATACACTGCACCCTGGAAAAAAAACAACACAGGGAAAGAAATAAATTATGCCTATTTGGTGAACCTCTATTTAAATTGGGTATTTAATATTACTACTATCGTGCCTCACCATGGATAGTTTATAGTATGTAGGTGATACGTCGATAGAGAATTAATTTGATAAGCCATTTAATCATTTTTTCAGTAAACTTGTAAAACAATTTGTTGCTCTGGCTTCTGGAATGTGATGATTTGCTGCATTTCTGTTTTATGTGATTGTAAATTAAATATTGTGGAGTCATATATGGATGTCTAATTGTGAATCTTTTCATGTCCTTGTTTGTACAGAGACCATCCCTCCTATGCAGAGCATCTCCAGCGGTCTGAAGGAGACCATAAACCCAGGAGACATGGTACAGGACGCCATCCACAACTTCTCCCCGGCCTATCAGCAGTACACCATGCAGTCCACGCAGGAAGTAGTCCAGCCCAGCGTGAACGGAAAAGCGAACACAGGCAACAAGAGCTCCCGCAAGTCTGATAAAATCATGCTGATTACCTCTGATGATGAGTTCTAGGCTTTTTTCCAGCAAGATCCAGGTGTTTGTGTCCTCACCACCCTGATCTCTGACCCCCTGTGGAAACAGCTGTATGGCATTTTTCACAGAGCTGGATCAAATCCAGGTGTTTTTAATTTTCATGTTTGCAGTATTTAAGATTGTGTGCTTGCTTGTGTCCTGTTTTTTTTTAATGAATAATTTAAGCACCAAGAAGAGGATGAAATGAAAATTGGTTATTCAGAATTGATCGCTCAGTGACCAGAGAACTGATCTGGCTCCATTTGAACAGTAACAATCACAGGAAAACAACATGTCACCTGCCCTCTGCCAGAGAAGTCTGGAGCTATGCATTTTCTGTAAATCAAGCTGCTGGCTGTTCAGCAGTGTCCCTGATTCTGATTCAGCTTCTGTCACTATGTCAGTACTCGTCTCTGGCTGTCTGAAGTGCGTTCCCTCTGATTCCTGTCAGTTTCAAAGAGGAGATGATTAATATGTGACTCCAGGTGGGAAGTGGGGACGCTCAGCGATGGCTGGGAGTGACACTTCACGGACCGTCTCTCGCATCTGCTCGTTTGAAGTATTTGCTGAACATTCCTGTGCATGGTTTCCTGACAAATGGAAAGCTTCGTTCAGAGACACACTCGTTTTGGAGCAGGCACTTCAAACTGCAGACGATAGCACTTCGCAGTCCTTTGTATCTACCGTAGCATGGACAATTTTGACAAAACTGTCTCCTACGATGTGGGAGTTGTACCATTCTCATTACTTTTCCCAGCATGCTAAAGAGTGTAATTCAGTGCAACTAGCCAGCCGTTCAGCTGATGCTGACAATCAGGCTTTTTGCAGTTCTGCGTGATCATAAACGCTTTTTGCAGAACTTTTTTTTTTTTGTGTGTCCACATCATATCTCTGTTATAATTCCATGTTCCAGGGATTATAAGATATGTACAGCATTTGATTGATTTAATTGTGGTGTTCAATATGTTCTGTATTTATCTGTTTGGATTATGAATTGGTAAGATCTTCATGTATTTGATGAATGTAATTCAGATTCAAGTAGTCAGATCAAACCAAAAATCTGTGTGCGGGAGGGAAGATAACTGCAGACAAAATTGTGTGATTTAAGCAACTTTGTGGTTTCTTTTCCCACTTTTGTTTTTATTTGAAATGTTATCTGTGTTTATGTCACATTGGAGACGTAGCTGTCTAAATAGATTAGTTACTGGAGACACATTTTGTATATCAAGTCATAAGTTGTTTCCTTTTTGATACACTCTTGTGCCAATGATCGCTGTCTTTCTGGTAAAGCAGAAACTAATTTTCCATTGTGTGCAAAGTCATATTTAAAAAAACTACTCTTCATAGTTGACGAGTTTGTTTTAGTCATGTGTGGCAGAATAAAACAATTGTTGTTTGGTCGCAAAACTTGCATTTGTTGAACTGAGTGAATCTGCGCTTGTCGATGAGGGAAAAAGCTTTATTTGAAAGTACAAAAACAGACACAGCAGACCTATTCATAGGAATAATTTACCATACTTTAAAAATCAGAGCAGAAACAAAAACAGATTTTATTTGTACATGAGGGTAGTTCATTGAGAAGACATGTAAAATAAATGAATGTAAAATAAAAAATAATTTAGGTGTTTTTGTTTTTTAATAAAATTACACAATTCAATGAAATAAATATAAAATATATATGAGCAGAGTAATGACGAGTTGTGACGGGTACATCATCAGTTTTACGCTGCCATGTTACTGTCCTCGTTTACAGTCGCTGTTGACGGTCGCTCGTTTAGCCTCAACATGTCACCACAAGACTAGAACAAGGAAATCCATTAAAAGCACAAACTTAACATAGAAACCTCTGCTTCTAAACAGACAATGTCTTTCACCCACAACCGTATCATCCACACACCTGCTCAGTTCTTTCTATTCATGGAGCTTTGACTGAATTTCAATCTACAACACTAAAACTGACTTTCCACATTGGTAAAAATTAAATACTGTAGCTTGTAGGACTGGCAGATCTTTATTTTTTTTTTTTAAATCAAGCTTATTTAAATCAAAGATTTGAATTCATGAAGACATTTTAATCCTAAATATATGAGCAACCTCCAGCTCTACACATACATTTGCATTGTTATGGTTCATATAAACATGTAAAATAACCTCTGATGCCTTTTTTTTTTAAACAGTTCCTTTACAGCTCCTCAGTAAAAAGCTTCAGTCACATCAACTGTGGGAAGAAATAAGGCTGCTGAGACCGAGTTCAGTAAACATCCACGGTAGGTAATGTTTTTGCCTCTTTTCACCTATAAACTTGTCTACATGTCTGTGGGAAAAAAAACTGCTTTTTCTTTAGCAAGAAAAGTGAAGATAAATTATGTCTTGACAAATATTTCCTTGTGGTACGCTAGCCTCAGAGCAACATGTGTATCGAAAGCGTTAAAGAGACCTCTGCTTGGTCACACTGGATGTAGAATTCACAACAAAGTACTTATTCACCTGGAGAGAGGGTTGTCTTTGATTATGGCACAGTATGGAAATATACTTTTTGAAAAATGGCAGATTTTTCAGAGGGCCAAAACCATCCGCTTCATATCCAAATACAGTATCAAGTGCTACAAAATTCAACGATGCCTCATTTGACAGCATTTTGTGTCTAAGTTTGACGGTTGTGATAATGTGCTGAAAAATGACTTGTAAACATTTAATATATATCTATACGCTCATCTGAATTAATCTCGTCTCAGGCTTAAAACAGACCTTGAACACAACAGGTCTGAGCGACAGTCTGTAGCAGCTTTGGAGCTTTTTCCTTTAAGGTTTTTTTCTCACGCTTACAAAATAATCAGAATCATTTTGAAACACTCGACTAAATCAGTTGCCATCTTTTTAAAAACAGAATAAAAAATACACCGGGTCGATTCTGAGGTCCAGAACACCCGGATAGGTTCACATGTTGGTGAATATTTCAAAATGAGAGAAAAATCTCTCCGTTTTCTACAGGAAATATTCTCATTCTCAAAAGGCACAACCGAGAACTGAACATTTCGTCGATATCAGGCAGTTTTAAATCGGATCACATGAGACCGACGAGCTCTTGTGCTGAATTATGTACAGTTGCTTTCAATATTTGAGTTCATCGATTCCTGTGCTAAAGCGGACGTTTGGCATAAAGTTCCAGCTGAATGATCCCGACATCCTGTAGAATTTTTAACATTTTAATTCTGTTTGCATAGATGTTTTGACTTCCAACCTCTCCCCCGATTCCATTTTAATTAGCATTGTCGGTAACGCTTTATAATAACCATTTATTACAAATGGTAAATGTATGGTTAATTAAATTGATGTTAACAGTTAGGTCACTGTTAAACAATGACATGCATTATAAACCATTTATTAAGCAATTGTACAAAACAGTCACAATTAGTTACAACTTCACAATAAACAGTCACTTAATAAATGGATTATCAAGCATTTCATAGTTTTTTTCAGAGCCATTAGCTTAAATTTAATAACCATTTATTATTGATGGTTATTTTAAAGGGCTACCATATTGTTTGTAATGCTAATGAGATGTGTTATGAAGTAAAAGACGACAGATGCACATGTGCTCTTCGCTAACAGTGTGAACCAGCAGTCGGACTGTCATTTCCCTGTTTTTTTTTTCTTTATTGTTAACAGATAATTATCTGCAGCCTGCATGTAACCTTAGGCACTGTCTGTCTGACCTGTGAATTAGACCAATAGTAAATGTGCTGAGAAGAACTATTCAGGGGGTATAAATACTCACAAAGAAGACTTAAGTTATGAGAGTAGTTTTCTCATTGTAAATGTGACTACAACTTTTTTTTTTTCAGATAAAAGGTCAGCGTCAACATAATTCGACTTCAAAGAATGATTACATAATCACACCACTCCCAGGATAGTAAACGACATAAATATAGAAAAATATGTAATATATAATATATATATATATATATTTATATACTGTATATGCATATAAAACTAAGTATCAGAAAGAGAACATAGGATGTATCAACATAGAGACCAGAAGAAAATACAAAATGAGAGTAAGAACACAGCAATGCCCCTGCTTTAAAATCACAGCAGGTTTTACAGCAGCAAAGTTCCCCGTACTGTTCTTTGCAGCTATGGAACAGGGGAAGAACTGTCATGTCCTCTTAGGAAAGAGAAAATCCTGACATGAACAATCTCTATTGACTTCACTCCAAATTAGGAATGGATCCTCTGTAAGAACGGTTTGATTTCAAGTGAATTTTTCATATTTAAATATCTCAAAACGCACAACAGGAGGAAGGTGTTTTTTTTTAACTGCACTTTTAGTTGTCGTGACACCGCGGTATGTAGAGATGGGTGTCAGGAGTTCTCTTGCAGAAGAGTGTGTCAAAAGCAAAAGTGGATAGCTACTGTTTCAGAGTTACCAACACCAGCGGCGGCGGCAGCAGCGCTTCTCGTGACCCAGCAGTAGGAATGATTTCTATTTGGACGGAGTTCTCAATGTAAAGTGACAGCGGAGGCAGTGGGAGCTTTGTCATAATCTGTAATATACAGGAAGTAAGCGGAATTGCAATTCACTTGTAAGGACCTCTCTTATTATCACTATATCCAATATGGATTACCTACCAAAGAGTGGCATATAAAAGAAAGAGGCAAAACATTACCCAATCAGTGCTGCGGCATACAGCGTACACCGTCCTCCGTTACGTGAGGCCTGACCTCGCAGTCTGTGGTCACACCACATTTAATCATCATGCAATTGAGCCCCAGTAACTTCAGTTTCTGTCATCCAATTCTAGGTATCAGCCGCCTTGTGAATTCTTTTCTTTTTCTTTTTTATACTGTATCTTTACAGTTTTTCTTTTAAGTGCTAAATAATGAGAGGCACTGAGTTACGTGAATTTGTCTGAATCCAAACAAATGTGGCCCAAAATGCTCCTTAATCACTTTCCATTTGACATCACAGTCTTCCCAAATCTACAGAAAAATAAGCATTCACCTCTTTTGCATTTAAAATATTACAAATTGTGAGTCATTTCGCTAAGATACAAACAGAATTGCTTGCAGCAGCTGCCTGACGCCCTCCGACGTATTCAACAGCAAATTTTCAGCCCCACTGACAAAATCAATTTCTCAACAATAATGCAACAATGTCAAGAGAACATGTCGAACATTTCAGGGACTAGTTGCCGACAGGAGAGCAAAAGGCACAGGTTGCCAGCTTTAATAATATTTTACAATGGGAGTCGATATATTCCAGCAAAGGCTTCCATACAAATTCTGGCCTAGAGGTGGAGTTTTAAACCTTTCAAACACAAATGAAAAGTATAACTTCAAAACTGCCCGGTGAGACCTTCCATTATCACGTGTATGGAAGCCTTTACTGGAGCGTTCTGACTGCTGTAGTCTAGTATTACTCTCTAAACACCAAATATGCTATTTGGCACGACCGACCACCGAGAGCAAAAACTGCATAACCAAGACAGAAGTACAAACAACGGGGTGCATCACGAGTGGAGCCCTCAAGCTTAAATGTTGGTCAGTTATCAAACTGCATAATGCAGTGCACTCCAAACGGGCCGCGGAGAGCCGCGTGTCGGCAGGATTTCGCTCCATCCAAACACTCCAACAGGTGTGCACCTTCCAACAGAAGAGAGGTGAACCAATCAGTGGAAACATCTGTTGCGGTGTTTGGCCGGCACTTACAGGCAACTGGTTGAAGACCACTGGTAACCTGGAACGATGAGTCATCTCTGAGTTTAACTGCGTGTCAGTATTAGATAATCATTTCTGCAGATCGCTCGCTGGTTCTTTTTAAGGCAACGGCTTCAAAGGCTCAATCTAACACTGAGACACTTCTACTTTTGAGATTTTGGCATAGGCTTTAGTGTCACATCCTTAATCTGTCGTGTCTCAAGTATAAGAGCCGTCCGACACCAGGGCTGCCACATTAAGGCATGCCACATACTTTTTTCACACTGGAGTAAAAGCAAAATCTCTATCAGTCGTGGAGGATGGGTCACAGAGGTCCGATACCCTGCCGGTGCTGGGGGTTGGGGATGGGAGGGGGTGGGAGGGGGCTTTTGCACAGTGCACAGACAACGTAGAATGTGTAAAAGAGACAGAAGGAGGGAGACAGAGTCGTGAAGGCAGCGTAACATCACAGAGAGCTTGCCACCCCCATTCCATCCCTCAGTCTAACTACTGAGCGTCCTCTCAGTACAGGATGAGTGGGTTCAGGCTGGGTCAGAACCGGGAAGGACCAGGCAGGACAAGGAGAGCCCAGTCCTGTCAACACTAGGAGTGGGCCGAGAACGGGGTCGGGCTGGAGTTGTTGTGATTGGCCGACTTGACGATGGTGATGACGCTGGTGGTGGCCACCTTTCCTGGCGAGAGGGGCCCGCGGGTCACAGTCCGGGCAAAACACTGCAGGGCCTCGTACTTGGCTCGCAGGGCATCCAGCTCCAGCCTCATGCTGGCGTTCTCGCGGGCCAGCTTGTCCACCTCCTGCTGCAGCTCTATCTTCTGTCTCTCCAGCTCTTCCTTCTGGGTGACACGTTTGATGCGGCAGCTGGCGGCGTAGCCCCTGTTCTTCAGGGTCCGTCGCCGCTGCTTCAACCGCACGACGTCATCCTTGGTCAGCCCACGCAGGTGCTGGTTGAGCTCCCGTACGGACATGGCCACCAACTCGTCGTCGCTGAGCGCCGGGGCATTCTCGCCCACCTCCCTCTTGACCTGTGGAACAAGACCAGTGGATGAAGAACCAGCACCATGCCTGACACAAGTCCAATGAAACACCAAACAAATTTCTCACACGTACCTTTAAAGCTTTGCTCGTCTTGAAATGAGTCGTCATTCCCTGCATGCAGACAACCGGCCAGAATCTCACAGAAGACACTCTGAGAGGTGAAGAGAGGGAAAGAAGAAACTGTGTAAACAGCTGACTTATAATAAGTAAAACAACATTATCAGTGGTGGAAAGTAACAAAGTAGTAAATATTTCTGCAACCACTAATGGAACATGAAGTAAATTACTCAAGTACTTTACTTAAGAACAATGCTGAGGTATCTTGAGGCACTTAACCTGAGTATTTCCATTTCCATCTACTTTATTCTGACATTTCACTGCACTTGTGAGAAAAATATCCAACTTTTCAATCCACTATATTTATATGATGACTTACATGATCGGTTACTTTGCAGATTACAAGCTGCATCAGAGCCAAACTACATTTATTTTACTGACAATCGTATTAAAAAAAGACTGATTCTGACAATCAGCAAAATCAAAAATATCTGATCCGATATCAGCCAGCCTGATAATCACTCAACCCAGAGTATCCAGTATACACATAAATGTAAATATGTTTATTAAATGTGCTTAAGTATAAGGAGTACATGTAAATTAAACTACTTTCAGACTTTTACTCATGAGCAGTGTGACGTCTTATTTCACTCAAGAGTGACTTTTAAGCACCTTTCACAACATGTTCAGCTCCTAATGCTTCTGTTTGTAGCTCGCACATTCTGAGTATTGTGTAATATTGTGTAATATTGACACACGTCCCCCCGTAAACCTCCTGCAAAGACATCACAACAACATGCCGCGGTTACGTCATGTGTCAATATTTGTGTGTGCGTGTTGGAGCCTCAGACGCCAGCAGAGGGCAGCATGACACCACCGAACAGCCGCTCCGGAACACTCCTATATTTACTTGTTTGAGAAGGAGGGCCTGGACTATGTAGTTCACTAGACCAGGCGAGATTAGAAACAGCCAGACAGCCACTCTCCCTCTCTCTTCATAGACCTCTGCGTTTAAGCCCCCCTGCTCTCTTTTGAGAAAAGCCTCTCTGTGCTCATTACAGTCAGGCGCATGCTTTCCAGGCTGCTGCCATGGCCAAAAAAAAGGCGAGAGCGCTGAGCTGTGATCCTGTGAGAGGCACACATCCCCCCAAGGCTCCATTTCAGGACCTGCAGACCAGCCTGACTGCGAGCTCACTGTTCCATGCTCGCCCGCTGCCATGGAAACGCCCTGCGAATGGGCGTAGGAGTGTGAGTCACATGGTCACCAAAAGGGTAAACAAGTCTCATTCATAACCACAACGCAGCCTATACATAGTACAGATCAGACGCTGATAACTTAGAAGGCCTCGGTTTGTCTGTGAGCCTTCACTCTGTCCCCATCTGGTCTTGTGTTTATTCGCCTAATCTGACGTGGGTTCCGTAGGGACACCCGGTCAGACTCCTGCCTCCTCATCATGCATTAAAACAGACCATCATCACATCAGCATAACATTTACAGTTATGCTGAACTTTACAGGGCAGCAGATACGCATGTGGAAAAAATTCCTGGCGATAGAGTGTCACAGAGAAATAGTTTCCTTTATAGTCACTGATGTATTTTTTGCAGCGAGACAATGTAGTCTATCAGTTCGGAGCCGCGTCTTGGTGCTTGGATCCTCTTACACTGGGCTTTCCTGAGCTGCTCCATGCCCTTATTTAACTCTGGCGGATATATTTAGCCCGCAGTGCTGACACAAATTTCTGCCAACTAAACAATTTAAGTGAGCGGCGCGATAAGTGATACCTCAGGAAGACGGCAAATATTCTCTGCAGTGCTGTTCGCTGCAGCTTTCATGGGTGTGGCTGATCCTTTTGGGGATATTTAGCTTTAGTTTTCAACGTGCTGCAGCTCTGTTACTAATACTCTGCAACTGTGGACTTGGAAAACAACTTCATTTCTTCTTTGATGGGGCTGGACATTAGTCAGTGCTCTTATTATAGCAACATCACCGTCTACAGAATGTGCTTTCTCTGTCACAGGCAGATGAACCTCAAAGACTCCAGACTTCGGAAAATAAACAGATGAAAAATACATGCACAAACCAAACCCGGGGCCGCATGAACTGCTGTTTGGAGATTTAAAGAGCGTCTCCTGCCCTCTGAGGCCCTTCATTCCTTCTTTGCAAAAGCACCCAGCGAAGAATTGCATAATCGAGATTTCATGAGCGTCAAATAAAGATGAAGAGCTAGCACACAACTTTCCTCGAGAGCAAGTTGGCCTAAACAGCCTATCTTAAGTGGCGTTGCGTCAGAGAGGGGGGGTCCCTGGGTAAAGATCATGGAAATGTGGTGTGGGGGGCCTCCTTCGCTTCACAAAAGAGGCCTCAAGCTTGAACCAAGAGGCCAGGTTGTTTCCCTGAAATTCTTTAGGCATGTGCTTATGTTTTTCGCAAGTCGCAGAGGGACATGCTTTTTCCTGATCAAGACGGCAACGTTTCCTCAGATGAAAACACAGCAGCCAGAATCCACTCTTCACGATGTTGCCACACGGACGAGACAGGCGCATTTCACAACAAATCATGGCTTCTGGCTATAGTCGAGCAAACAACTCGAATTTTTTTTCATAACAGAAAGAAAAGGACTCTGGGAAAATACCTCCAAAGAAAAAGGGCCACAGATGGCGGGGGTAAAGAAGAAAACCGCATTCCTGAGTGAACACACATGTGCAAAAAACCCTTCACATGCAAAACACACGCAGGCGAATCTTTCGGGCTGGATATGTCCCGCGATGCACTCAGCTACGGGGGTGGAGTTCAGACGATCCCACTCGTAAAGCAACGGCTGCAAAATTCACAAAATGTCTGGAATTCAGAAGTGTCTCGTGTCTTTTTCACTTGCCCAAACAAATCAAAGGCAGCCTGTGTGCACATGTGAGGAAGTCAGGAGTCCAGAACACTGGAAACAAAAAGAAAGGTCTATCTTAGTTTTTACTCCCAGAACTTTCTCATTCTCCCTCGAGGTGATTCCCCTGATGATTGATAACCGAAGAATGTGCTGTTTGCTCAGCAGTAACATATTGAAAAGAGTCCCAACTCTGCAGATTAGAGACTCGAGAACAGCCAACTGTCCATTATGAACACTTCACACGCATTTCATGGTTGTGGTTTGTTTCTTATTTGATGTGGAGCGCAGAATGTTTTCTGGTTAACCTGCCACTTTGTTCTCTGGGTGTAGACGCTGCTTTGAAGATGAGCCGGACCTTTTCAAGACTATTTTTGAGAATGACTAAAAACACAAAAAGCAGGACAAGACTCATTCGCAAGCACACATCAGCCTGAGTCTACCGTCTCTAATGCGTCTGTATTTAGGTTAAATAAACCGATGTGCCAGTCGGTCACTGGTGCCATATGTTTATGGTTTTTGAAGTCAGGCCTCTGGTCAAGTTCAAGGCTGCACTTTGGCTCCAGCAGGTAACCGTGGGGCCCCTCTTCTTCTAACATAAACAGCATATCAAAGACATATGCGCTTATGCTCCTGTGATAAATGCACAGTCGGTTCGCCTGCTCTCTTTGTTTTTTCTTCTCCTTTTCTTTCTATTCGGGAGTCGGTCGAGCAGACTTGTTGCTTCCCTTGACAGCCTGACGCCCTCCTCTGAGAAAGCTCTCGCTTTTCCTTGCATTTTCATCAGGGAGGTGGAGAGATTTCTCTCCAGTCTGGTGTGCGCCGCCGCTCTGCTCTTTCTCCAGCGCAGCACATTTGGTGGGATATTATGTGAGGGAAATGGAGAGCATAGCTGAGCGGTGAGTCATGCTGTTTACTGGTAAAAGCGACGACCAGCGGTAGGGAATCACACCCTCCCGATCTGACGTTTCCTGGAAAATCCCGTTGTTTCACGGGGAGGAAGGAAAAGTACAGAGAACCCTGGAAATGGTTGGCGTGACCGGCGGAAAAAGGAGGAGAAGTCGCTGAATATCTGAGTAAAGATATTCTCTCAATCAGGGACACTGGGATTGTAAGAAATGCCAAGAATGCAAAAGAAAACAAGAAGTTAACTATCCCACTTCTTTCTTCTTTTTTTTTCTTGCTGGGAACCAATAAAGTGTGAATCATAAGTTAAAATGACACACTGTCATCACATCTTCCATTCTCAAACAAGACTCACCCAAAAAAACAAAACAAAGGCTCTCTGGTTGAAAATACTTCTTTTTTTAATCATGTCCAGATTTTCAGAGAGCAGCTAGCCGAGGCTCAGTGTGACAGCAGCGTCTGCACTTTGAATGCTGTGGAGCTCGACAGAGTGTTTGTTTGTGTTGCTGCAACTGAGTCACAGTGGAATCAGGAAGCTGCCAAGGAAAAAAGATCGGCGCTTTGAATCAGCAAGTCCCCTCCACCAAGAACCCACGAGGAATTCCCAATAACGCAATTTCAACTCAAGATAAATACATGAGTGAAAAGTCGCCACACTTCGGAGGTGAGAGCAGCTGATTAAGATTCGGTCTGACGCAAAACACAGGAAAAGGGCTGGATGCAAATCACTGTGGCGAGCAGTCTGAGGCGCTCCATAACTGTCACTTTGTCACTTGGATGGATCCGGCACAGGCCTGTTCACACATCCGTCTGTTATTGCCTCTGTGTCGGGCATGTTTGGCTGTGGATGCAAAAAAAAAATCACTTGCTCCCAAAGTCAATAATCAAAACTCGACCTCTTTTTTTTTTTTTTTTTTTCCCAATAAGAGGAGCAAAACACCACAGCGACCGTGACTCATCACATCAACCAACCACAGTTATTCCACTTTCACAATAATCCACCACAGAAACGTTTCTTTTCTTTTTTTTTTTTTTTTTTTGCATTCTGCGTAGCTTTCATCCATCACCACTGACCAGCCGAGCGAGAAATCACACAGATCTGGTGACAATTTTACTCCTGTCCTGAGTTTCCTGGGGGAATTTGTGCCTCGTCACTGTCACAGGCTCTGGTGGAGGTGGTGGTGGTGGTGGTGGTGGAGTGAGTCATGCAGCCAGCCTGTGATACTTCTCCATCCAGAGAAGACATCACCGCTTTTAGGTGATTGAAGCACATGTCAGCCTCATGATGAGGGGGGAGTGCACCCGCTCCCACCGCCTCTCTGAGCAGCAGACAGTGTGCACCCACCTCAAACAGTGAATCAGCTCTCCACAACAAATCTGAGACCGTCAGAGTGAAACAAGACAAACATGTTCCATATATTTAAAACGGTCAAAGTCTGGGTTACAATAAAAGACAGCAAAGTCAAAACAGATTGTTTGTTAGTTAACACGTGTTATGATTTGGTAATAATAATAATAATAATAATAATAATAATAATAATAATAATAATAATAATCTACTGTTCTTCAGGACACAGTTTCATTATCTCCACTGAGTCATAAACATCTACAGAGTCATGGAGAAATGACTGGCTGTCTGATAACAAAGATAAGATAAAGCTCTTTCTTTTTTCCCCCGCAGTGATTTATGGTTTGTGGAAATATGCGCTCCTCCAGCTGTTTAGTGACTGTTTGCGTCTCCTGTGGAGGCCAAGTGAAGTCAGTCAGCGCTGGTGGTCTGACTTCACGTCGTGCCCTTTGTCCCACATGTCTAAAATGCGCACCACGTGTTGTTTCCAATGTCAGAAGTAGACTGGTATTTTGTATTTTTGCGTTGTGGCAGCCTTTTGGTAAATCTCGCGTTGAAAAGGAGCAAGAGAGGCCGAATTAAAGCAGATGATTATTTACTACTATTATTATTATTACTTGGGTTACAATGGGTTGGGTTACAAGCAATGTTTTACTTTAATAATATAATATTATTAGTAATAACTCAAGTTATTGTAGTGAAATATCAACTTTAAGACCATTTAGCAGCGTTATAACCTGCATATTTACTTTTATTTACTTTGGGAAAAGTATCAGATTCACATATTTCTTCAATAAAAGTGTTAACTACGCATTTATTTACATTTTTAAGAGATAGCCGACACGTTCTCACTCACTGTCACAACTATTATTAAAAAAAAATAATAATAATAACAATAATAATAATAAAAATACAAATAAGAGGATTTTTGCGCGCACTTCCTTCAGACGACCAAACCAAACTGGAGCCACATTTTTTTCGTTACGTGTGTTATTGCGTTACTCCAACACAACACGTGTCCACGCCACTGAAACAATCTCACAAAGTCAACAGCAGCGCTCACAAACATCCGCGGATCCAAACTCGCTCCTAAACATGAAACCGACGCGGAGCTGATCTGCGCGCTCCGGTAATGTCACCGCCACAAAAGTCGAGCACAAGCACACAATTTCAACTGGAATGTCAAAACATCTTCCCAACAATAAAAAAAGGAAAAGAAAAAAAAAAAAGAAAAACAACCTCACCTCTGTGGACGCGGGTATCTGTGGAGCGGAATGCGTAAAATCTCCCGGAGTAGTTTCCCACACAGCCGACAGAGTAACTTGACACAGTGCGTGTAACGCGTCCAGCAGCCGGGCCGCCGTGTCTCCTCCGACTAAATTAACTACAAAACAACAACAATGTACCAACATTCCACGCTCTGCTTCCGCAAGCACTCACGTCACCGATTCCTCGTGACCGCCCCCTCCATTCATGAAAATAACTTTCTGCTGACGTCAGTCTGGGAAGAGAGAGAGAGAGAGAGAGAGAGAGAGAGAGAGAGAGAGAGAGAGAGGTGGGTGGTGGTGGTGGTGGTGTGAGGGGGGGTGAGGCCATAAATAGAAGATAGATACTGCTGGCGGGCTGCTTTTGCTTACTTTACAAAACTAATCTGTACAAAGTCAGCTCATGTTGCCAACGTGTTGCCGAAGAGCACTCAAGGAAAACAACAACAACAGCAAAAAAAAAAAAACTCACTTTAACTCCCTTCAGAAGACAGAAGTTGTTGCTCGCTCTCCTCTCCTCCTCTGTCTTTTATGGTCAAGTCCAAACTACAAGGTTCTCCAAAAAAAAAAAAAAAAAGTGCATTAGCAGAGAGAAAACAGCGACCTCCTCCTCCTCCTCCTCCTCCTCCTCCTCCTCCTCCTTCTAGCTCCATCTGACTTGGGAGCAGCAGTAGCATTCCATTCCTGAGGAAAGTATGCGGTGTAGTAGCCCAGCAGTCACAGGATTTCTCTTATTTTAACTGCGCTGCAGCCAGTAACGTCACAGGTTATTCTGGGGTAATTAAGCACCGAATGCAAATATGTTTAGTCAGGAGCCTTTTAAGGGAAGCAGTGTGGAGGGTTCCCCCGTGCACGAGTCACCTGATATGAGAAAAATAAAGTCTGAGGTCGGTTCAGACAATGCAGCCTGTTTAAACCACCAGTGTGTGTTACAGTGTCAACACTGAAGGAACACACACTTCAGACACGGCCGGAGGAGGAGACTTTATCCTGGTTTGAAATCAAACCTTCGATGAGCATCAGCAATAACTGTACGTGGAGCTCGCAGGAATGCAAAACACAGTTGGATCTCTAAGATCACAGATGTCAGCAGCCTCGCCGCACATGTGGGGAAGGTAAACATCTGGATCTGGAGCCTGTGTGGCAGGAACGACTGTGTTACATTTGGAATCTCAGCTTCCTATTTTGGTTCTTTTCCTCTGCTGACTCGAACAGAACGGCTCGGAGGAGCTAAATTTACCCTGTGAAATCAGCCGCGAGCTTTTTCTCGCAGGACACAGCTATCTGGGAAACCGCTTTATATCTCAGCTCAGATGAGTAATAATACTGTGTGTGTGTAATTTGCAGGAATGTAAAACACATTTGAAAACTCAGATCACAGATGTCAGCATCCAACACTGTGTGGGGAAGGTAAACATCTGGATCTGCAGCCCGTGTGGCAGGAGTGATTAAACTAGACGTGTAATCTGGGCAGTTTTACAGCCACGACGTCACAGACTCCAGGTTTTAAGGGCAGCTCTCTGATTGGTTGCCCTGTTCATTCGTCCCATATTAGAATACCTTGAGTGTGATGCTGGTTTGGACGCTGCCGCCTGTTTGAAACACTGCGTTGACACTATAAACTCTGTCACAGTTCAAATACGACTTAAAGAAACACGACTGCACTCTCCTGTTGTGTTTTTCTTTCTGCTGACTGGACGATTATGGCCTCAAATGAAATCTTAAAAAAAAACTAAATATATCCTGTGAGGTACAATCATCTCCCTGTGGGATGTACTGTCTGGTGAACCATGTTACATCATTTCCTCAGTGTTGTCAGCGTTTCGATCGCATCTGTCAGCGTCCTCGCAGCACATGTGTGGAGAGGTGAACATCTGGACGTGGAGCCGTGTGGCAGAAATGATGAAACAACATGTGGACTCTGGTTGAGCTTCACGAGGAGCCACATCCACTATCAAACATAGAAATGTGCGGTTGATGTGTTTACGTGTGCCGATCAGAGACGTGGAGGAGAAGTCGGTGTTTTGATGACAGAAAAATAACTTAAGACTTTGACTTGGAAGTTTAAAGACTCGTGACTCGAGTTGATTTGAGACACGCGACTCGAATTACTCGTCTGAGTGCATTTTTATTGTTTCCAGTTTAGTTGTTTTGCATCTGGCTGTCAGTGTTTCACTCTTTGAACGTGATGAGGATAAAGATTTTAAAGATTTGTACAGACTGGTCACTTTACCTCGGAGGGGTAAAAAGGCGACTTGACTCGTGACTCGACTTGTCCCGACTCGAAACAAACTGGGACTTCTTTGAGACTCGGACTATATGACTTGAGTCACACGTCTGCAGCTGACTTGTTCAGGCAGGAGAAGGACAAAGCACACCTGCTCTGAGGCCTTCTAGTTACCAGTTTCATGTTAAGAGCAGCTTCCTAAAATATTCTGTTCCGCTGTGGTTTCTGTTTAAAAGGCGCTGTGCTCAGAGAAAAGGGGAAGCGAGGGCACAAACAATCGTTTCGGATGCATGATACAACCTTGACCTTTCAGATGAAGTGTGACTGGTGGATGACTGGTAAACAAATGCTAAACGGTGAGTAAGACTTGAGCAACGGCCGAGAAAAATGATTATATAAATGAATAAAGCTTCGGAGCAGATACTGTACAGATGTTTCTCTAGTCTTTGGAGACTTTTATTGTTTTTCCAAAGCACCGACGTTAGACAAAAATAAAAAAAAACCCTGAACACTGAGAGGAGTTCTCCCTCACACAGATCACACGGACCTGCTTCCAGCAAGACTGACTAAACTCCCAAGTATTCATCTCTGTTCCGTCGGCCTCCAGCCAGATCTCCAGTCTAGCGTAGATTTAGGATACTGTCATCATTTACCGCTAGTGACTCAACACACGGAGCCCTTCCTCTGAATCCCACGTGGAATCAATTGCTGTTCGAGAAAGAGAAAGAGCGAGACGGCGGGCTCGACGTGTTTCATCTGCACTGGAGTGTGTTTCGAAATAAAAAAGCAAACAAACGCTGGTGGATGAAAAACCGCCACCGTGTTCTGGTCGGTTTGAGTCACCGTGTTGACCACAAGCAACAACACACCGCTTCCTTTTGTGTTGCCTTCCTGTAATGAGATAAATGCAAACGTCATCTGATAAATGCAAACGTCATCTGATAAATGCAAACGTCATCTGATAAATGCAAACGTCATCTGCTTCTGTACCTCAGAGATAAAATAAAGAGATTTGAGGAAGAGAAGGATTAGATTACATCAGATTTTATGGAGCGATGACACATTCAGTTCAGTTTTTCACTGTGAATTATTCACTTTTGCTACTTTAAGTGAATGTTGATGCTAACAGCCTACTGAGTATTAACACAGGCACTTTACTTGTATTACTACTTTTACCTGAGTATAGTATCTAGATACCTCCTCCACCACCGATCAGATTAGATTAGATTAACATATGACATTAGCTTTTGATGCAAATGAGATGAGACCAGATTACATTAGATGAGATGAGATTACATGACATAAACTATAATTACAATAAATTGATTGGATGATATTTTTGTATGAGATGAGGGTTGATTGGATTATATTATGTATGAAATAAAATGTGATGTGATGAGAATAAATGAGATGAGGCCGGATTACCTAAATATGATGAGATTATGTCAAATTAGAGATTAATGCATCAGATGACACGGGGCGAGAGTAGATGGGATGACACTACTTTAACATCATATGAGAGATAAAATGAGATTAGAATCAATGATCTGACACCAGATTACCTCAAATGAGATTAGATTACTTTAGATGTGAGATTATTACATCAGGGGTAGAATGAGATGAGGTGAGATTACAGCAGTTTGGAGATGATTACATCAGATGGGATGAGAGTAGACTGTGTGACACATGAGAGGAAAAATGAGTCATGATCGGAATAAATGACATGAAACCAGATTAATTGAGATTAGAGGTGAGATGAGTGGTGTTAGATTACAGATTACAGATTACAGGTAGACTACAATGAGATGAAACTAAATAAGAACAGAAACACAGAACAGAGATGATGACATGGCAGTAAAACTACAGTACACTGGTGTGTTGTCTGTTTCCTGTAGAAAACCTGCCAGCTGTCGACACGGAGAAATAAAAATGGCCGAGACAAAGTCTCTGCAGGAGCAGCGCTGATGTTGTGGATCAGTCAGACATCCAGCTGCTCAGTCGGTGCCACACCACCCAATTACTGTCCATCTGCTAACAGCGTCCACAGACGACCCGACCTACTCCCATCGCGTCTAACACGACACAAACAGCCGAGCATGTGCGGCAGGCTGGTCGGGGGTTTTCGTTAGATCGGCGTGCTGTGGGGTCTCGCAGCTTCCAGGCCGCTTTGCATTACAGGAAGTAACACTGAGTCACTGATGTTGCTCCTTTCTGACTCAGACTGTTGAACTCAGAAATCTGATCTGGCACAGAGAGGCCCCCGCCTTTTTGTAAGGGGATCACTTTTTTTTTTTCCTCCTGAATGCTCCATATTATTAAAGAGTATATATAAAAAAGCAGCTATTGACCACGCAGAGTTTTTAAAACTGGACAAATGAGTCACACGTGGACAGAAACATTTTCTTCCTCCAAGCGCTTTAATGCCGTTCAGGAATATCCAACTGAGGATGCCTGACGCGTTAGGCAGCCGCCTCTGGCACGCTGTGGGCCTCACGTAATGTCAGGAGGAGAAGAATTGTTTTCGCAGATTTGTAGACTTCCCATATGACACAAGATTTAATTTGGAACATTGACTGGACATTCCACTGACTTCACCGAAATGTGTTTCATATGAAAACACTTTACGTAACCGGCTGGCAGGTCCGAGCTGCATGGAAACGAACATGGTGAGGTTACTGTAGTAGTGGTGGCAGCAGCTGGAGCGGGCCGAGGTGGACCGTTCACACCGCACTGAGCTGAGCAGAAATAAAAGTGTGGTGGATTTTTGTGAACAGAAAGCATTTAAATGTAGTGGCTGAGAGCTGCAGCACCAACTTGTCTTGTCGGTGCTAAGCAATGTTTAATTTATGATTCACTTTCTTTTCCTCTGGGGTGTGGACACGTATAAAGAGTAAAGAATTCCATATTTTCATTTCTGAGAAATCATTACATCTATGTCACTTTAACATGTGACTCACTCTTTGTCATGATGGATGACGTAAGACTTTAAAAAATAATCTGCATTTCATTTTCTTTTGATTTCAATCTGATTCCATCTTCAGTATAATCTGCACTGAGATTTACGACAGAGTTGCCGTATTTTGTTTTTTTGCGCTGCTCTGTTTCAAGTCCTCACACGACGCTTTTATTTTCCTTTTCTGATTGAGGCCCTGTGTTTCTGTAGGTTTTCACATGTGTAAGACATTTCTGGTGAAGTGAAACCTCCCACCTTGCATATATTGAAGAAATGGCACCATTTTAATGCAATGGAATGGACACTGCTGCCCCCTTGTGTTAAATATGTTGTAGTTAAAGCGAGTACAAAGTTGTCGACTTTGCTATTCTGGGTAAGAAAGTGATCCCAGTTTTGCTCGTCTGGAAAAGAAGACAAATATAAATATTAAAAGTTTTTCTTTTCTTGATGAACGATTCTCTTGTCGTGTCGTCAGAACGCTTCCGAACTCAACACAAAACTCCCAATCCTGTCAGATATGTCAAAATATGCTTGTGATTAAAGTAAAAGTAGTATTACTGTAGGAGTAGGACTATAACCAATAATGTAACTAGGAAAGATGGATCATTTTTGCATGTAGAACATTGTCAATTATGTGTATGAGATGGCAAAATATTTGCTGACACTGACTCTACTGACGGGGAAAACGCTTTCTCAAGCTCTGACTGAACCAAAGTGAAGCAACAGTGCTCAAAATGAGCCATTGGCGACATCTGCTGGACACTTCTGGTGTTTGTTATGTGTCCATGAATTAACTTATGAAGAAAGTGAGTCACTGTTCACTAGTGAATGTCAAGTTTTATAAAGCAATTCTTTTAAAAACATGAATCGTTTCATCCTTTGTATGATGAGTTGTGTTTGCACGCATTATATGTAATGAACTGTAATAAAAACGACTCTTGAGTGCCCTCTAGTGGTCACATAGCTGAACTACAGCGCTGTATTTTTAAAAGACTTACTTTGAAAGTGCTGACCGGAAGCTACACTATGCTATTGTCGCTAACTTGATATTGTAATTGTAGTTACCCACCGTGGCCACCAGAGGGCGCACATATGCCCAAAACACTGCTAGACCCAGTTGTTATGCCTTTTACACCGCCCCCTGTGGTATAAATTTATAATTACATCTCTGTCTACTGTTAAATTAGAACATAGACATAACTGCCACGCACCTTTACAACAGACACCTCCACGAATGGCTCAATAAACTATTATTACATGTACTGTCTTTGTCTATGATGATGATCTTTCCTGCCCCCTGGCGGACACGGCTTGTAACTACAACTGTTGGTCAAGTTAAACACGGTGGCATACTTCCAGTCCTTCGTATTTCCGGTGAATAATTTCAAAGTAAAGCAAAGTGTAGCCGAGAGCGATGTAAAAGAAAGAGACCTGAAAGTGGAAGTCGAAGTAGCAGAAGATTCTGTTTTACCGTTTTAATCGGCAGCGTTCATTTTACATCTGCTTTGTTTAAAGGTCGTTCTGAGACGAATTAGAACGACGCCACCTGGAACTTCCTGTTGTTGCTAGGCGGCGCAGTGGACCGTTATTCTTAGCGAACAACCGTAATACAGCCGGCGAAGAAGAAGTGATCATGGCTCGGGCTATCTGATAGCTTTGAGTCGGCAAACGTCAATTTCTTGTTTAAAGCTAATGGTTCTAGTTGGTTTCGATCTGTTTTATGAAACCGAATAAACATGTGAGTCCATTTTAATTAAAATGTGTTGATTTGCGGGTCAGTAAACGCTACCATTCATTGTCAGTGCTAGGCTTGACACCGTTGAGCTAACTAATGTTGCTAGCTGTATTTGTTGTCGTTAGCTTGGCGTTAGCGGTTTGTTGTCCAGTACGTGACTTTGTTGAAACCTTATTACCATCATGTAGGCTGTCAACTGAAACTCAATATAACCTTCTTGCTACAGATTTACGATACGTTTTAAGAAGCGTTGTCGTTTGCCAATTTATGCTAGCTGTAGCCGTTTAAATGCCTTAGCGAAGGTTAGCTACTAAATGTGGGTGTTTGAAGTTCCATAATTTTCTGTTTCTCCATGTTTTTCCCTCATACACAGACGGCTGACCGCTAGATAATGTCATCCACTTAACCTACTGTGAATCTGGTTTTGACTTTTGCCTGCTGATCAAGATGAATCGTCCAAAGCCTACAACTCTCAGACGACCCAGTGCTGCAAAACCATCAGGTAAAATGCAAAACAAAGTGTCATCTTGTCTTCAGAAGCACAGCAGAAGAAAATCACAACCTACTGTGGCGTCTGCTTTCCACAGGTCACCCTCCACCAGGAGATTTCATTGCTCTGGGGTCAAAGAGCCAGGGTGGAGAACCCAAAGCTCCTGCTGTCCTCCTGAAGCCGGCATCCACAGGTTTACCTGCTGACCGAAAGAGAGAGGCTTCCTCTGCTCTGCCCTCCTCATCCGGCCTGTCCAGCCTCACCAAGCGGCCCAAACTATCCACCACCCCTCCTGTCAGTGCTCTGGGACGACTTGCTGATGTTGCAGCCGTCGACAAGAGGGCGATATCCCCCTCAATAAAGGAGCCATCAGTGGTACCTATCGAAGGTAAGTCGTGGATTTATACCTCTAAATGCCTGTGCTGTGCATTCTGGAAGGAAATTTAAAGCTCCTCCTTTTTTGTTGTAGTGTCACCAGCAGTGCTGCTGGATGAGATTGAAGCTGCAGAGTCTGAAGGAAATGATGATCGCATTGAGGGACTGCTGTGTGGAGCAGTGAAACAACTCAAGATGAACCGAGCCAAGCCAGACATAACGCTGTACCTCAGTCTCATGTTCCTGGCCAAAATCAAGCCCAATGTTTTTGCAACTGAAGGAATTATTGAGGTAAGATTTCAGTTGGTGTGTTTAGAGCTTGATTACAAATATTGTTAGGCTTACAAAGACATCACGCGAACATCACGGATGGGATATGACTGAATTCTTATTGTTTTTCAGGCCTTGTGCAGCCTCTTGCGTCGAGATGCTTCGATCAACTTTAAAGCAAAGGGGAACAGCCTCGTGTCTGTTCTTGCTTGCAATCTGCTAATGGCAGCTTACGAGGAGGACGAGAACTGGCCGGAGATCTTCGTTAAGGTAAGAATTTCTCCCAAATGCCCTTTTCTTCATTTTAGCCATGTATGATCTCTCTCTCAACCTAAAATATCATTTCAGGTGTACATTGAGGACTCTCTTGGAGAGAGAATCTGGGTGGACAGTTCTCATTGCAAAAACTTCGTTGACAACATCCAGACTGCTTTTGGGACAAAGATGCCACCTAAGAGTATGCTGCTGCAGGCGGACACCGGTCGCACTGGTGGAGATCTCAGTGCAGGTACGGTTACGTTAAGGAAACACACAGGCAGGTTGTGTGTGAAGATTGCTACTGCTGGAAACAAGCACTGGTCGGGATAACACTGCCTTTGGTTTTTGTTTTTTAGGTAGCAGCCCTCATCCCTCAACCCCGGACGAGGACGACAGCCAGACTGAACTGCTGATAGCTGAGGAGAAGCTCAGCCCTGAGGATGAAGGGCAGATCATGCCGAGGTATGAAAAAGTGCAGGTTTTACATACACAACATACATATATACATGTCAGGTTTGCATCATTTATTATAGAGTTTAAGATTCTGATGAAATTAGTTATTTTGTCTTTTTTCACTCGTCCTGTGTCGCACTGTAGATATGAAGAACTGGCGGAGAGTGTGGAGGACTACGTGCTCGATGTCCTCAGAGATCAGCTGAACCGCAGGCAGCCGATGGACAACGTGTCCCGAAACTTACTGCGTCTGCTCACAGCTACGTGTGGCTACAAAGAGGCTCGACTCATGGCTGTGCAGAGGCTGGAGATGTGGCTCCAGAACCCAAAGGTGAGTGGCATTTATCCTGGAATAAACCACTTGTAATCTCAATTTTGCCAGTATTTTCACAGACACATTTTCTGTCCTTTTGCGATGTAAAGTACTGCATCTGATAATGAAATTGTATGTGTATAGGGACAGTTATGTTACGACTGATAGTTTGTCACATTGTATTTGTCTTAGAGTATCTTAATTTCTATTTCTTTTAATAAATATTAGGCTAGAAAGGCCACAGAAGTCTCACATTTGAATTGTGATATATTAGTTTCTATCAACATTTGATCTAATTTAATGTATCTGTCTGTCTGTTTCCTTCTTCAAAATTGGTCAAACTCTTTTGCCTCATTTCCAAGAGCTGTCTGTTTACTTGCTTACCTTCTTATAATTTGTCTGAAAAATCATTCTTAGATGTAGTTCAAGCTTGTCTCAACATCTAATATCTGTCTTAAAAGGCATTAATTCGAGTATCTGACACCCAAGACGATCTGCTTTGTACATGAATGGGAGTTAATGATGAAAAAACAAAACTGTTATGAATGTTGATAACGAGCATTGACTCACTTTCTTTGTCTTTGTGTACACAGCTGACCCGACCAGCTCAAGACCTCCTCATGTCTCTGTGTATGAACTGCAACTCCCACGGCGCCGACGACATGGAGGTGATCTCCAACCTGATCAAGATCCGACTCAAACCCAAAGTCCTCCTCAACCACTACATGCTGTGTGTCAGGTCTGTCGCGTCTCTCTTTGTTTGACTTCTAACTTGTAATTATCTGCACTGACCAGAACTAACTAGTGTCAATTCTCCAGGGAGCTGCTCAACGCGCACAGAGACAACCTGGCCACTATGGTGAAGCTGGTGATCTTCAATGAGCTGTCCAACGCCAGGAATCCTAACAACATGCAGGTCCTGCACACAGTGCTGCAGCACAGCCCAGAGCAGGCTCCGAAGGTGAACCTTTAGAGTTGTTAGGATAGAAGGCTGGAAATAATCTTAAATCTTTATTATTTTCCCAAACACAACATCTTCCCTGTCTTCCTTTGTGTCTGCAGTTCTTGGCGATGGTGTTCCAGGACCTGCTGACCAATAAGGACGATTACCTCCGAGCCTCCCGAGCTTTGCTGAGAGAAATCATCAAACAGACCAAGCATGAGATCAACTTCCAGTCCTTCTGCTTTGGGTTAATGCAGGAGAGAAAGGAGACCAGCTATGTTGACATGGAGTTCAAAGTGAGGAAAAAAAAAAAAATCTCTCAAGTCATTTTCTCTTTAATCTCAATGTGTTAACACCTGACTGACCTGTTTGTCCTCTCCCACAGGAGCGTTTTGTCATCCAGGTGACAGATCTGCTGACGGTCTCCATGATGCTGGGCATCACCGCTCAGGTCAAAGAAGCTGGCATCGCGTGGGATAAAGGAGAGAAGAAGAGTGAGTGCTGTGCGTTACTTGTAATGTTGTATTTTATTAACCATTTACGTATTCTTGGCTTTCTAGATCCGTGACTGCTTTGTTTTCAGATCTGGAGGGCCTGAGGTCGTTTCAGAATCAGATTGCAGCCATCCAGAGAGACGCTGTGTGGTGGCTGCATACCGTCGTTCCGACCATCAGCAAAGTTGGCGCAAAAGACTACGTTCACTGGTCAGTAACCGTTTCCATCCTGAGAGTTAGTTATTCAAACTCTGGGCTCTTATTTGCAATATTTACTTTGGCATTAAAGATTATAGTTTGCTATATATTTGACTGTTTTCTGAGTTTTGTTTTTGTTTTTTGCACTTTTTAAACTAGTTTCAAGAATAAGTTCACCCAAAAATGAAAATTCAGTTGCAGTCTGCTGGCCCTCATGCTGATGGAAAGTTGGGTGAAGTTTCATGGTCCAGTGTCTGTCGAGGTGAAGAAGTCAAAAAAAGAAAGATCCATGTCTCTAACTGCCCAGACATCAACAGTTGATTTGGCCTGAAAGCTGGAAGACAATGACTGAATTATCCTTCAAACTTCCTCTTTAATCATAAGGGAAATTAGTCATTAGGATTTATCTCTTTGTTTCTATTTTCAGCTGCTTTATATGAGTGTTGTCTTTCATGTCTGCAGCCTTCACAAAGTGCTTTTCACCGAGCAACCGGAGACGTATTACAAGTGGGACAACTGGCCCCCAGAGAGCGACAGGAAGTGAGTTTTCCTTCCTTCTTAAAAATGGTTTTCCTCTGACTGTATTGAGCCCCATCACCTGATTAAGCCGTTTTGTTGTTTTTTGTTTTTTTTTTATTATTTCCTCAGTTTCTTCCTCCGCCTCTGCTCCGAGGTGCCTCTGTTGGAGGACACACTGATGCGCATTCTGGTCATCGGGCTGTCGCGTGATCTGCCCCTGGGCCCAGCCGACGCCATGGAGCTCGCAGATCACCTGGTTAAAAGGGCAGCTGGAGTTCAGTCTGACGGTGTGTGGAGATCCACTGTTTATGATCACAGTAAAAGCTGTGTACATTAACTCTCTGGCAGAATGTTTGGACATTTGATAAACACAGTTTAATGAGCAGCCGACTCAAGTCTTTCAAGTGCGACTGCCTTTTCACATCTTTTGCTAGCTAGCACAAACAGAGGAAGTATGTTTTGTTTTTGTTTTTTTATTGTTGTAGTTTGAAAGCCTCTTGACCATATCAGTATAAATCCGTACATTCTTTTCCAACAGATCTGGAGGTCCTGAAAGTGGAAAGGATCCAGCTCATTGATGCGGTCCTCAATCTGTGTACATACCACCACCCAGAGAACATTCAGCTGCCTGCAGGGTATTTTCTTTACCAGCTTTTAAACACATTTTTAGATGAGAAAGTTTACAGCCTAAAATAACAAATGACTCTTAATGTTTAAGGTACCAACCACCAAATTTGGCAATATCCACACTGTACTGGAAGGCATGGCTGCTGCTGCTTGTAGTGGCTGCATTTAATCCACAGAAAATAGGTACATCTCCTCTTTTTCTATGCTGCATGCATGAAAAATACCTTAAGCTATTAAATATATCCTGCTAATACATTTTCTGACATTTTCCTTTTTTAGGTTTGGCTGCCTGGGACGGCTATCCTACTCTGAAAATGCTGATGGAGATGGTCATGACAAAGTAAGTGAGGGTAATCATGTGTAATAAAATTGTTTCAAGGAAAAAATGCCAAACAACTAACATACATCTCTCCATGCTGCCACAGTAACTACACCTACCCTCCATGCACTGTTGCGGATGAAGACACAAAGACGGAGATGATCAACAGGGAGCTGCAGATCTCCCAGAGAGAGAAACAAGAGATCCTGGCCTTTGAGAGCCACTTGGCAGCAGCCTCCACCAAACAGACCATCACAGAGAGCAACAGCCTGTTGTTGTCTCAGCTGACCAGCCTGGATCCACAGTAAGAGTCAAACCCTTTATCCAAACTCCATGTTGTCTTGTTTTCAGACAGCAGTTTAATTAAAATAGAAACTCTAAAATCAGTCTTGTATTATTCTTTAACAGTGCCTGAACCTTCTATCAACGTTTGAACCTTTCAAACGTTGATAAAAGTGTTCTTACAGCGTTCAGACTGGACGATGGACTGATTCTCTTGTTTGTTTTCAGGGGTCCTCCTCGTCGTCCTCCTCCTGCGGTCCAGGAGCAGGTAAAAAGCCTCAACCAGTCTCTGCGTCTGGGACACCTCCTCTGCCGCAGCCGCAACCCAGACTTCCTCCTCAACATCATCCAGAGACAGGTGATGGCCGTGTGCACTGTCTAAACAGACTGACGTTTGTTGAATTATGTACTTTCATCAAACCCAGAGAAATCCATCTACATGTAATGGCTTTGAAAGACCCCTAGCAGCATTACACAATATGCATTTAAAGAGGAAGATTAAAGCGTTTTTCTCAGACTTTTCTTTTTGGTATACATGCTGTAACTGTCATGCCCTTTAAACCCTTCGCAGGCTTCCTCTCAGTCCATGCCCTGGTTGGCTGATTTGGTCCAGTCCAGTGAAGGGTCCCTGGATGTGCTGCCAGTGCAGTGCCTGTGTGAATTCCTCCTGCATGATGCCGCAGACGACAGTCTGCCGATAGAGGATGACGATGAGGCAGAGAGCAAAGAGCAGAAAGCCAAGAAGAGACAAGTGTGTTTTACCCCTTACTGAAATGTTCCCATTTTTGAATTCTTTCTTCAAAAACATGATGGGTCTTTTTTGGCTTTGTCTCAAATTAACATTCTACATTTATACTGGTGCCTTTTTTATACTGACTCTCAACTAATCCAGAGTTACTATCTGTCTTCTTGTTAGAGACAACAAAAGCAAAGACAGCTACTCGGACGGCTCCAGGATCTTTTGTTGGGTCCCAAGGCCGACGAGCAGACAACATGTGAAGTGTTGGACTACTTTCTACGTCGCCTTAGCTCATCTCAGGTGGCATCGAGAGTGCTAGCCATGAAGGTGCCTCAGTGGAAGTTGGAAATATCATCTGTAGCACTATAATGCTGTTAAACATGATTTCATTTACCTGATGTATTTGTGTGTAGGGTTTGTCATTGGTGCTCAGTGAAGGGGGCTTGAAAGATGGAGAGGAGCGCGACCAGCCCATGGAGGAAGACTCTGCAGATGCTGAGCTCTTGCCAGGGTACCAGTGGCTGCTGCAAGACCTCCCGAAGCTCCCGCTGTTTGACAGCGTCCGAGGCATGACGTCCACCGCTCTGCAGCAGGTCAGCGTCTGACATGGAGATAAGTGGAAATCTTCTAGGCTGATTATTGAGCTGGAGTTTGAAGGGTGTGTCTTGTCTCTGTGCTCCCTCGAAGGCTATTCACATGGAGACAGATCCGCAGACAATCAGCGCTTATCTCATCTACCTATCCCAGCATGCACCAGTGGAGGAGCAAGCTTCTCATAATGACCTGGCCCTGGTAATCAATGCGAGTTGCTTCAATTACATTTACAACACATGCTCTTTTTTTTTCCAGTCAGTTTTGTTCTCATGCAACAGTGCTGACCTGAATCTCACCCACTATAGGATGTTGCCCGGCTGATTGTGGAGCGCTCCACCATCATGAACAGCCTGTTCTCCAAACACTCCTGCAGGCCAGAGTCTGACGCTGTGCTCAGTGCTTTCCTCACCATCTTCTCAGCATACATCAGGAGGATGAGGAAGACCAAAGAGGGGGAGGATCTTTACAGCTGGGTGAGCACCTTGAGTTACCTGTACTGCATTGAAGTTTCAATTATTATTACAGTCCTCCTCTCCCTGGCTCTAAGTTTAAGTGAAGCATTTGAAAATAAGTTTAATCTCTGCTAAAATTGTGTTGCAAAGTTTTGGGCCTAGTGACAATGGTCCTGTGATCAAATATGCTTTGAATCTGCAACGAAAATGTCACCTGCAGTTGAAGATTGATCCCTGTTTGATGTCTATCTGATGGAGACATGTGTTGGAAAGTGAGGAGCTGCATGCTAAAACTTGTGCTTGACAAACTGTTTTTGTTTCTTTCATTTTAGTCAGAATCTCAGGACCAAGTGTTTCTGCGTTGGACAACAGGAGAGACTGCTACGATGCACATTCTTGTCGTCCATGCAATGGTTATCCTGCTGACTCTGGGGCCACCCAAAGGTTGTCCTGCATATTTGACTGTTCAATATTTGCAATGTTAGAGGGGCTGTAAGAACATGTTTAACAATGTATATTGTTGCAGGAGAGAGTGATTTCTACAACCTCTTGGACATCTGGTTTCCCGACAAGAAACCTCTCCCCACTGCCTTCCTGGTCGACACCTCAGAAGAGGCCCTTCTGTTGCCCGATTGGTTGAAACTGAGGATGATCCGATCAGAGGTTTCTCGATTGGTTGATGCAGGTACAACTTGTTGTAGTGCACAAAAATGTGTATTGCCCGCTATGTTAATACATCTTCACTTTATTCACAGAAGAATACATTTGTTTGCCAACAGCTTTACAAGACCTGGAGCCCCAGCAGCTGCTGCTGTTTGTACAGTCCTTTGGCATTCCAGTATCCAGCATGAGTAAACTGCTGCAGTACCTGGACCAGGCCGTCTCTCATGACCCACAGTCGCTGGAAGAGAACATCATGGATAAGCGTAAGAGTGCTGCAGAACTACAACTTCTGAAATTGTATTTTAAAAGACTGGAGAAGTCTCAAACTTTTTATTTATTCTGCTGTAGACTACATGGCCCACCTGGTTGAAGTGCAGCATGAGCGAGGTGCCACTGGGGGGCACACTTTCCATTCATTACTGAGCTCCTCTCTTCCTCTGGACAGAGGTTGGTGACTTAAGTCTCCATGGTTGTTTATGTTCAATATCACATTAAATGACATTAATTGCTGTTAAAAAGTTTTTACTACTCTCAATTTTGTAAATAATAAGATTGAATACGTGCACATATTTTAAGACGACATAGGGATTTAGTGATAAGTGTCTGACAAAAAGTCAGAAAATGTTTTTCAGTCAGTCCCTCTGCTGACTTCTTCCCTCCTGACAGATTCTGCTGAAACAAGTAAGATCAAAGTTACCGTGGAGACGCCCCACAGCTCTGTGAAGATGAGAGCAGCCAGTCAGCTTCCTGCAGTCGGGCCTGATGATGATCTCACTGGCATGCTGCTTCAGGTGGGATATACGATGTTTTTTGTCTCATTTATTTCTGGTGTTACTTTGTCTGCCATATATTTAGTTTTTGAATAAACCTGTTTAGCTAAAAGTCAGATCTTTGTGGGCTAAATATCAGTGGTTGATTGCAAACAATTTTCAGAGTTTGTCCATGTGTTGTGTCACTTCCTTGTCAGACTGACCTGTTTCTGTTTCCTTTTCTTCCCCAGATATTCCCCTTAAAGGTGGACCCTCGCTGGCCCGGCCCTCCTCCCAGCCAGCTCTCTCTGGCCTTACAGCAGGCCCTGGCTAAAGAGCTGATGCGGGCCAAGCAGGGCCAGATTCAGCAGGGTGGGTTAGCATTTCGACTACTTCAGGCAATCGCAGCCCTGCTCACCTCTGCTCATGCAGGGCCTATTGTCATGTCGATGCACCGCAGCCATGCCCTCTCCTGTCCTCTCATGCGCCAGCTTCACCTTTACCAGGTATGTTTGGTGCATAATTCCATGTTGGTTCATAACACACCAGACGATTTGTTCTTACTCCTCTTCCTTGATGTCTTTTCTTCCAGCGTCTTGTGTCCCAGGACATTGCTTTCTCCTCGCTATTCCTTAAGGTCATTGTTGAGATGTTAATCTGGTTAGACAACCCACCTGTAGAGGCAGGACCACTGAAGACTCTGCTCAGGTCCTTCGCTGGTCAGAACTCTCAAAAACTCAGACACAATGATGGTGAGCCCCTCAACTCTTTCTCAATTGTTGCCTTATTCATTTTATATAAACAGTGAGTGACAAGTTTCTGTGCCCTGCAGTGCGTACAGGTTTCCTCCACCTGGCTGAGGCTTTGGCTTATCACAGAGAGACTGAAGTGCCGCTGAGAGCCATCATTGCAATGCTTAAAGCAGGAGACAGATGTAATGCAGAACCAGAGCTCATTGGAAAAGGTAATATTTATCAATTATTGATTGCCACAGTTAAGACATAAGACACTTTATTGGTCACATTTTCAAAACATGGTTAATTGCTTTGTGTCGTTTAATAGTTTTTTTATGAAAATTAATTATTAAACATTATTGCCATTCCAGTGAACAGGGTGTGCTATGTTTCCATTACAGCAAAATTAGCAAGTTCAATTTGAATATTGTTAAAACATTTTATTATAGTAGACATCCTGACACTTAAAGTAAAACAATGATATCTAAAAGCAACATGTATAAAACAAGACAAAAGTACAAAAGCTAAACAAAAAAACAAAAGCAGAGTAAGTGATAAAAACAGTAGCTTTAATTGAGAACAAAACCGGTGATGAAATGTTCGTGAGGCCATGTGAACTCAATCAGAAGCTGCGTACTAAAAGATTCATGCTATAAAATGTATCGTCACATCCACTAAAACACAAAAGCTGTTGCAAAATTGAACATTTATTTAGTTTCATGAAGATACATAATAAAGGTGTTTATATCGTATCCCAGTGTTACAGGGGCTGATGGAGGTGAGGTCGCCGTATTTGGAGGAGCTGCTGTCTCTGCTGATGACTGTTGGTACACAGACTGGCACAGCTGGCCCCGTTGCCACAGTGATTTCCCTGCTGCTTCAGGAAAGTGAGGAGCGTGCTGTGAAAAAGGAAGCGGATTCTAACACGTGAGCACTGCGATCCTGTTTCCCTCTCAAGTCACACAAGTAACGTCTGTATTCGACGGGACTAAATGACAAACACGGCTGCCTCAGACAAAAATAGCGAAGTGGCGCCTGCAGTCTGAGGCCTTGTACTCAGAAACTGCTGTTTGATTTGAGTTTGAGAAGGTTTAATTGGTTTTGCAGCATTGGGTTTTACAGATTGACTTGTTGTGGAAGTCAGAGGAACACTTGACTGAATCTTTACTATGTTAGGTTGAGGCAACACGGTCTCATTGTGGCTTCTAACATCTGGTCCAGTGAAAGTAGATGGAGTGATGTTATTTACAGTGCATATTTGTGTTGAATACTATCTGTGTATTGTTAGTAAAGCTAGTAACTTGATTTAACTATAGGAGCCAAGTTACTACTGTTGTACTACTAACCTTCGTTCATACCACAGTATACTGTGAAACTGGCAACCCTAGTATCACTAAATAGATTCCAAGTGACTCAATGCTAACAGTAAAACTTTGGATTTGTTGGTTGTTCTGAATCGGCATGAGACACACGACCAGTGGGCATTACATCTTCAGCTCAGTTGAATGGTGGATATATTACACATTATTTTTCTGTAGGAATTAGATGTTCATCACATCTCCTTAGACGTAAGCTTCCTTTTCACTTTTGCCAGCAGCTCTGAGGTGACAAAGTCCGGACTAAGCTCTGGGCTGCTGGTTGACTGGCTGGAGCATCTCGACCCCGAGGTCACTTCAGTGTGTCCAGACCTTCAGCAGAAACTGCTGTTTGCCCTCAACAAGGTAAGATAAGCACTGCCTGCAGATAACGTACGTCTCTTGTCTTATCACACAGGAGTAAGTGTTTGCTTTGCGTTACTGATGCAGCCTTTCTTACTCTCTTGTTTCAGGCACGGGGAACTCCTGCCTACAGACCTTATCTCTTGGCCTTACTGACGCATCAGTCAAACTGGTCCACCCTCCTGCAGTGCATCAGTGCTCTTCTCAACAAGCGCAAAGACTACAAGTACACAATTTCTGTCACACACTTTGTCAGCCACGGTATTGTGTGACTCTTACCTGCGGTGATATTTATCAATCATGATTGTTTTTTGATTTGCGAATATTGGAGATATTGGCTGTAGAGATATCTGCCTTCCCTCCAATATAAAGGAACAACATAGTAGTCAGCTTTTGTGCTCAAAGCACCAAAAATATACTTTAAAAAAACCTCACAGCAATGTCTCTTTCCCAAAATCATTTAATGTACGCTTGCTTCTGCACGGTAATACAGTTTGTGGGTGTAGTTTTGTAGAAGGAAAATGGGTCCTGCATAAAAATGCTAACAAAAAGGTCTGTGCATTATCTTGAGTACAAGGCTCATGATGATTTCTTGAAACGGATATTGCTGTTAATTGTTTTTAATGTACCATAACCCAGACATCTGTATGGCCGATATATACCAACCTCTGCAACATAGACCAAAACAATCTAGATGAATAAATAGCACAACAGGTGAGAGAAAAAAATATGTATTTTTGATTTGGGGGTGAACTGGCCTTCAGTATATTAGGATAGAGTGATAGCACAGCAATACTTTTTCTGGTTCTGATGAGATATTATTGAGCCGTGTTTCTTAAATTGTAAGATTATTCATAACTTTTTAAAAATGTTTTTCAGGCTTGACCCATCATCAGCCCTGGATTTCTTGTGGGCGTGCAGCCACATCCCACGCATCTGGCAAGGACGCGACCAGAAGATCAGCCAAGTAAGTTCACAAGCCCACATACAAAGCATTTCACGAGACCAAAGTCAGAGGGAGTTTATTCTGCTGAAGCTGATGACTGTGTGTGTGTGTGTGTGTGTGTGTTTCTTTTTATGTGTGCGCAGAAGAAAACTGAGAAGTTTGTGCTCCGGCTCAGCTCGGAGGAGCTCATCAGCCTGGTCGACCTGATTTTGTCAGAGTCGGAGCTCAACAGCCGCGACTCACCCCACGATGATACGAGCAGCCTGGACCAGGCGTCCTGCTCCCTCATCCAGTCCAGGCTGCCCCTCCTTCACTCCTACTGCAACGGAGATCTAGAAAACATCAAGAAAGTCTCGGAGTATCTCATCAATTGCTCAAAGAAATGGGAGGACAGGTGAGGTTGTCATTCACACTCATCCTCCACTCTCGTTCTCTGTCACATGCCTCCATATGTAAAGACACATATGCTCATCACACTTCATCATCATATCAGATTCATCAGTAGTCATCCTGTCCATTTCAACACATTGTATTGTTCTTTCTAATTAGCCCACATACATGAGTTATTTTCCCTGTTATGGTTTGCTGATAAACTTGGGGTAAATCACACTAGATTTTCCTTCTCAGTGCAGATGAACTTTTTAGACTTCCTCTGTCAGCCACAATGCTGTGGACCAGGGAAAACTCGATAATTAGGTCTATTGGTGTGAAATTAAAACCAGCAGAAGTCGTCTGTACTGTGATCTCTTTAAAAGCTCAGTGTATTATAATGAAGCCAAGAGGATTAAGGCTGAAGCTCTAAACTTGCCTGTGTTGTGAATTCCTGCTCTGACTTAGCTGTCAGAGATCAGGGTGCAGCTCTTTGTGGAGGCAAACCCTCCTTTCATGAATATGTCTCTGGTTATTAAACCACTTTAATGAGGAAACTTTGGCCAAGGTCAAACAAAATTAGCTTCCGAATTACAGTATTTTAAGTACAGCTAAGCTGTCTGGTAAAATGGTTGCTAGTCAAAATATGGCGGGATAAAACCATGTTGAAAGTAAAGGGTTTTGGCCTTGTGTTGAGTAAACACTTGATTGTATGTTAAGCATTCTTCTTGTGGAACCTCGCTGTCATATAAGCTGGTGTTTACTCCAATTACACACCAGCTATTGAAGAGTGAGCGGACTCTTTACTGTTGGTCAAGGTCGCTCTGATTTGCTTAATTCACAGCTGGTATAAACTCTTCAGTTAGTAGGGAGTGCATCATGGGAGCCTTAGAGGATTTTATGAGACCACAGTGACTTGAAGGCATGTGCCTCAGAATTACATTAAGCTATTCATGTGCCTAGTTTGTATTAATCTACATTAATTATTGTCGTATGTAGACTGAAACAATAGAGAAGTGCTTCATCGTGCTGTCTAATCTGTGATCTCATATAATCAGCTCTGTTGATAATCCATTGAAAGAGATGGTGAAAGTGAATCTGACAAAACCCAAAGTAATTTTTCTGTTGGGTCTATAATGTGAAGCTCGCTCTAACTTTCTATGGCAGCACAAAATTGTTCAACCTGTCTCTTTCAATTTAAGAGCTTTTAAGGTAGACAACTCAATAACATCACTTCAGGCACTGCAGTCTGGATTAGCTTCTAAATTTACTATGGACATCTTAACTATCGTTTCCCTAAATTGAATGGCATCATTTCTTTAGCTGGTGTCTCATCTAAGATCTTCAGTACATAATGCACATCTGATTTGTCTTTCAGTGCGATGAGCAAGCGGTGCCAGAACTTGCTGCTGCAGATCTACCTGCACTTCCCTGAGGTCATTCAGCACATTACCCTGCCTGAAGGCACCTTCAGGAGTGGGGGGGCGGCATATGGCAGCAGCTGCAAGGTAAACATGTTTCACCTGGTTCATAATCCATTACAATCTAAATGTGATTTCGCTTTCTGTGTCTTCTGATTTTATAATGTTTGTTTCTCCTTGTAAATACAATAGAGATGTCAACCTGAACTTAGACTAAAAGCTTTTAGTATTAAGAAAAAAATGTGTGCTTAGATTTAGCCGGAACTTTCTAAATACATTTCTACAATAAAAAGTAAAAACTGATTTTGAAATTGCTGTAAATTAAGCCCATCAGAACAACCGTGAAAGGACATGTCCACAGGATCTGTTGTTTTTAGTCGCCATGTCGGTTGGTTTGAAATCCAGGTGCAAACAGCCCATGACAGGCGCTTGTACAATCAGGTGCAGACAGGAAGTGTTTTCACAGTTGCAGGAGGGTGTTTTCTTTGTTGATCAAGTGTCAAATCCTGGGAAGCAGCGCAACCCCCATTGTCTCCATGACAGCAGAAAAACTTCATTGTGGATCATAAAATGGGTTACAAGTTACAAGTCATGATCTTCACTGAGCTGCATAGGAAGTGATGATGCTGAAAATTTGGATCTGATGTCATGTGTCAGTGAAAGAGCCTGGATTTGTGTATTATATTCTTTTGATTTTTTTTTTTTTGCTTAATTTGTCAATAAATGATAATAATAATAGAGATTATATTCCGGTGCCTGCATGAGCGCATTTTTGTGAGCTTCTGTAAAGCCTGCTAGTTTTCTTTTTTTTTTTTTAAAGTATTTTTTGGCCTTTTTCGGCTTTATTGACAGAGTAGCTGAAGAGTTTGGACAGGAAGCAGGGTAAGAGATGGGGAGTGACATGCAGCAAAGGGACCCGGGCCGGGAGTCGAACCCGGGTCCGCTGCAGAGCCTTCGGCACATGGGTCGCGCACGCTACCGACTGAGCTATGCAGCGCATAACACCTGCATGTGTTTCAAAGTATGGCGTGTTGGGTCCTTGAATTTGAGCGAGTTGAGCATGAAAAGTCATTGAAAAGTCCTTGAATTGGCTGTTTAAAAAGGTGTTAGATCCCTGCTTCTTGTATCAATTAAAAAAAATGCTTCTTTAGTACACAAATTGAAGAAGATGTGTCTTTGTTTGGATCAAATAATTCTGTACACCACTTAAAAGCACAAACTCACAGGAAGTCTCTTTCAGCTTGATGTCCTGGTGCATCGCCTCGTCACGCTGCTGGCTGACATCGGAGACTCAAAGTCTACAGAGAACCGCGTGTCTGATGCAAACCTCGCCTGTAGGAAGATGGCTGTGTCGCACCCTGTCCTTTTGCTTAGGTGAAAAAGTGCAGCAATATTTCTGGGTTTAGTCTACGATCACCAGACTTTCTTGCCATAGCAGATGGTTCAAACGGCTGACAGTTTTTACGATTTTTTTCCAGACACCTGCCTATGATCGCAGGACTCTTGCACGGTCGCATGCACCTGAACATGCAGGAGTTTCGACAGCAAAACCACATGACCTTCTTCAGCAATGTGCTCGCCATCCTGGAGCTGCTGCAGCCGCTTGTTTTCCACAGCGACCACCAGAGGGCGCTTCAGGACTGCCTTCTGTCCTTCATGAGGGTCCTTCAGGTGGGCGGCTTGCACGCTGTCAAATATTCACTACAGGATTTAGGATTGAGATCAGACTTAACTACGTGTTTGATTGAGCTTCAAATCAAAGTTAATGCATTTTTTTGCAGAACTTTCAGAGGACTCGCTCTCCATTGGTCTTCATCAACAAGTTTTTGCAGTTCACACAGAAGTACATCACCCACGATGCAGCAGCTGCCATTCCCTATTTACAGAAGCACTCTTACATCTTGCAGTAAGTATATCCTATATATCAAAAATCTCCCTTGAATGCTTGATTTTCAACATAATGTGGTCTCTCATCTCCACAATCACTCGCATGAACCAAAAATCTTCTGGTACTTGAAATGAAACAATCCCCTTGTCATATTTGTTTGTCTCCTGGATTTAAATACTCATTATCAAAACATACAATGAAGTAAATACAAACAGCTGGTAAATGAAACAAAATGACTATTTACATGAATTGCCGTGTGTATAAATTCTTCCGTACATTTGTTTTTTGCAGTTGCATCTATAGTGACAAATTCAGATGTGTTGACAAAGACTTGGAGACTCCAGAAATGTTGAAAGTACCTTGAGAGTGCTTGAATTTAAACTTATAAACCATGGTTCTGCTGTTCCTTCTGCCAGGGTTCTGTGTGCAGAAAACCCAGACCTGGTTCAACTAAAATCTCTGCTGGCCGGACTCACTCTCCCTGTGAAAAGTTCTTCTGCAGACGTTGACGCAGATGAGAGAGACGGTAAGCGCAGGAGAAACTTGACAGTGGTTTTTGTATATCTCGATGTGTGGTAACTGTTACATGTTCGGTCTTGAGAGCCGCTGTTGCACTCCTTGTCTTGCATACAAGACATTTGTTAAATAATTGTTTTTGCTCTTTTCTAGACGATGTGGCCACTGGTTCCCTGCCCCTCGTCAACATTTCTGCCTCTGTTTCACTGAGTGCGGCCGACATGACCATGTACCTGAAAAAGATGTCAAGAGGAGAAGCAGTCGAGGGTAACTGCCTCACTGCTGCAGCAGTTTCACATGTATAGATTCTCTATCTATGAGTAGTGAGTAATATGTTTTTTGTCCCATCTGGTACAGATGTGTTGGAAGTGTTGACAGAGGTGGATGACAAGTCAAGGAGGAGCCCAGAGATCATACAGTACTTCATTGTGAGTCATAAACAACAGAAACAAAACAAAAGGTCAAGCGTTGTTCCCGTCAGTGTGTAACACGTCAGTCACCACCTTGTGTCCCTGTTCTCAGAACGATTTGCAGAGACTCATGACTTCCTCCGAGGAGCTTTGTCGTAACATGGCCTTCAGTCTGGCCCTGCGCTGCATCCAGAATAATCCCTGGTAAGGTTACTTTAGCCCGGCACGGAACACCTACAGAAAGCATGCTGAAAATGCGCAAAGATAAAGATAAGCCAATGTTTTGGGGGGTTTTTTCAAGAATGCTGTAGTGATACATATCTGTCAATCTTCAGTCTATTTGTCTGCACACTTTTGTTTCCATTTACTTTTCACTACATAATGGTTTGCTTTCTCCTCCGCAGCCTGGCGACAGACTTCCTGCCTACATTCATGTACTGTATGGGCAGCGGCAACTTCGACGTGGTGCAGACTGCTCTCAGGAATCTTCCAGAATACGTGCTTCTGTGTCAAGGTAAGAGGATACCCTTTAGTCACATGATTGTTGACAGTAATCTGGTAAGAAGCAGTCATTCCTGTGCTTTTCCTGTCTTACAATCAACACACAGTTGTTTTAAGGGGAAAAAGTGATTTAACGAAGCATGAAACCAATGTTCTAGTCAGAGTCGGGCATCCAAAGCTACGTGTTGTAATGTGCCTTTTTTTTCCTCCTCATAGAACACGCGGACATCCTGCTCCACAAGGCATTTCTAGTGGGCATCTACGGACAAATCGACACCAGTTCAATGATCGCAGAGTCCATGAAGGTCCTTCACATGGAGGCAACGTAACAACAAAGAAATTTGACTCCACATCTGATTGAAAACGGTGTCATTCATTTTCTGCATTCCAGAGCTAGATAATTTTCCTGTTGTCTTCAGTTCAAACGTTGCTCTAATTTGATCACGACAGATTAACGAACTCTGTGGCTCTTCAGTGGTGCAGATTAAAGGATCCTGCAGTGAGCTGGTAGCTACCAGTAATGGAATAACTTCTGGATAATTAAGTGACTTCAAAGAATGCATTAAATTCCCTCTAAATGAGTTGAAAATGTAATAATTAAAACCATAAAATTAGGGCTATTGTAATAATGCCGCAATTAGTGCAGTTATTACTTCTTAAAGGATGTAAGTTATTTTTAACTGATGATGTAATGATACATTAGCCAATAATGACGATTCAGTGGTTAATATAAAGTCTGCTAAAGACACTACAGCATAAACAGAACTGGCTTTGCTGTCAACAAAACTGATTGAATAAATATTATATTATAATAATGCATATTATATTCTAACATAAATATGAAAAATGGTTTAATTAAATTTGAATTAAAGCATTTATTGCAATGGGGGTTTTTGCTAGTTTCTGAAATTTTTGGCTTCTTTTTTTTAACAGTTTGAGATGTAAACATTATTGTACAATTATAATGCTGACTGTTTACTTCATCTGTAATTGTTTTTAAGATCATAAAATGCTGATATTCGCTCATGGTCCCCTATCCAGTGTTGTATCAATATGTTAGCAATTTAGCTATAATTTTCCACAAACTTTCCAAGGAAATTGGCTACAAACCAAATATTACTGGATTGCCTCACGTAAGCAGCAACACAATCTAGTTACATTTTATCACAATTAACTAAGTTAATTAACTTAAGTTGAGTACTAGATCAAAAGAAAACTGGTTGCCATGTTGATATTTGATTGTTACGGTCTTTATTTCTTGCTAAATGTCAAACATTTGCTTCTTAAATGTAAGGATTTGCTGCTTTTCTGTGTCATTCATCACACAGATGACTAAATGAAGAACATTTGTTGATTGGACAAAAGAAGCAATTTAAAGACATCACTTGAGGTTTTTTGACATTTAATAGTCTAAAATCATTATGCAACTGTCAATCACTGAACAATATTTTCCCCGTTTAACTCAAATTATTAAGACTGAGAAGCCTATGTGAATAATTGTGTTGTTTCCTAAATATCACATTTATTGTGATTTCTTTTTTTTTTTTTTTACATATCTGACAGGAACCTGTAATTTCCCTTGAAGTCACAATGTTTGTTACCTGAACACCATCTGTGAGCCACCCTGATGTGAACTGAATAAAATAACTTTGGAAAAATGTCCTTTTTTGTATTTTTCATTCAGCTTTCCCTTCAGACAGACGGAGACATTTTACCCCCGTTTAATTGGAAAACAGTTTCATATTGAAAATGTAAAAACACAAATTTTACAAGAAACCAATTATTACCTTTCAGAACAATATTTTAAACACCTCAAACGAGATGTAATATAAACGGTGTAAGGTTTGTGCTTCTCATTTCCTTCCAGTAACACTTGCGTCCTGATAGAACTGGAATAGCCGTCATGGGCACGCTCGCTCGTCACTGGCGTGTAACAGACAAATTAAAGGCGCGATGCACATGCTGTGATGGAAACCATTTTGCCATGAAAGTGTAAGTTGTTTTGTTTTTGGAGTCAGAGGGATAAGTTAAACAACACGGAGGCATGCCGGTAAACTAGGAAAGTGGAAGTCCCCATTGATAGTAAATTAAGCGTGGCGGTAATTGTTCAATCAGACAGACCAAAGGGCGCTTTGAAGACGTCATGTGGGTTTTTAATGCACCGACTGCTGCTGGTGTTTTGTTACACAGGAGGCCGTGAAGATGGTTAAAGAGCCTCGGTGAGGGTGAGACATGCCCACACTGGCGGGTCAGTGGAATCTGTCATTCAGAAATAACCGGCATTCAATCAGATACACGGCCTGGATGACTGAAAACAGGTTGACTCAGACTCCATTAATGCAGGTTTATTCTGAGTAACTGTAGTAACAGACTAAAGGTCAATAAACACAATACAACTGGTAGTTTATTGTGTTAAACATAATCACAATTATGTTTTGGTTTTTTTGTTTTTTAAATCTATTTGGGCAACAAAAGCTAAGCACAGGCTGTCATGTTCAGGACTCAAACCCAACACATTGTGAATTCATTATATATGTGCCTTTGTCTTCTCAACCCTACTGATCCCCTTTAATGAATATGTATTCACACATTCAGTCCTATAATTAACTCGTTCATATGTAAACCCAATCATGTCCTACCCATCATGCCTCATACCTGCTGATCTCCCTCCACTGCCTCCGTCTGATGTGTTAATTGCACCTGTATGGTGTCCTATAACTAGCCGAAAGCTCTGTTTATGGTTATCAATCAACTTACTACACAAGTCTTAGCAGCCCGGGCTCTTGGTCAGGCGCCAGCATCCCATTGGCTGGGCAGCAGTGAGGCGGAACAGAGATGAATGACAGCTAACGAGGAAGTGGTGGGAGGAGGAGAGGGAGGCCGGTGTGTCGCTGAATAGTGTGACGGACCACTGACAAGTTAACAACCTTGGCCTTTATTCATCATACCAGGCTGGATGCCCTCAAATGCAGCTGCTGAGAGCGAACCGCACATTCAGCTCACACTGAACACATTACTTCTGATTTTACATTTAAAAAAAGCAGACGGTAAACTTTTTCAAAACAATACGTTGTTGGTTAGTTGGAGCCCCTTTATCATGTTTCAGATGTCTGAGCTGTTACTTCTCCATCTAAATTTCTCTGATAAATTAATTTAAACGACATTAAACTGGTTTTAAGACGGCCTCAGTGTCATGCTGATGCCTCTGTATGTTCTACTTAAGCAAAGCATACCATCAACAAGAAGGTTGGCTATTACTGCATGTTTATTCTTAATGCCCACCACCGGGTCAGATTCTCAAAATGTAAACTTCTTTCATGGTGGAGTGCTGAAGCTGAGCTGAGGAGAGAAGCTGCTCTGTAGTCTGGTGGTACAGCGATGGAAACTGATCAAGCACTGTGCGAAACTACCAAAATGTATAGAAAGTAGTCTTAAAAATCAGCTCCACCTCAACCTCAACCATAAAACATTTAAACTCTACTAACACTTTTTTGTCCACTCAGAAGGGACATTTCTGTGCATAACAAATACTTTTGCTCCCTGTACTTTAGCTGGTAATATTCTTTTTTATTTTCCTCCAATTTTATGTACAATGTTGTGAATATATTTTTACACTGCTGCATCACTTGTCCTTTAACTTGAGTAACTTACCTGGATACTTCCAACACTGAAGAGCGAAATGGTAAAATCATGAATTACTGTTTCAAGGTGCAGCAACATGGCTGTCAGCGGGCCTTCCTGTCCATGTGAGGGTGGACAGTGAATGAGCGGCGAGCAGGAATGCGGCCAGCGGAGGCTTCTCGGTGTCTTGCTCAGCTACAGGAGGGGCCCCGATGTGCCGCTACCTGCCCGTGCACATCTGTCTGCTCTCCGTCTTCCTCTCAATGGCACCCTCGCCTTAGATCATCTCCTCTTCCACCACGCTTGAGTTGCACTTGGCTCGCGTGGAAAAATATGCGGACCGTCTCTCGCCTCTCTTCTCCCCTGGCACTTTGATGTCTCAAGTGTGATTGCTCTTGGATTGTGGCCGCTTTCCCTTGAAGGTTTTGACATGAAAAGCAGGCTGGGCTCTCAGGTTTATCCCACGGCCAGTGATCCGGGACTAAAACAATCAGCCTGCTCACTGTGGGATACTATTACCAAGGAGAGAGAGGCACCAAGCATAGGGGCTTCCTCAGCCATGAAATACACTTTCCTTCCAAGTTACAAACACATTTTAGGTGTGCTGATTGAATTATGCCCATCTACGAAGCCATTAATAGATTTTTAGCTTGAAGTTTGTGCAGGCTGACACTAAAATACGTATGCAAGCATCCGGAGAATACATTCCGGGTGTGTTTGCACAGAAGTGGACGACCGAAATGATTCAACATTTGTAATGAATTAAAAAGAAATGAGGCCAGTAATTGCAGTTAAGATTGACCCAATCTGATAAGTATGATAATGTGACATGTCATTAACAGCAGAGGCATAAGTGACAACCCTTAAGCTTCACTTACACTTTCATTAAATATTGATCTTATCTGTGCTCATTGCTGCTCCAGCCTGCAAATTACACCAGATAGATATATTCCCATGACAGCGGAGCTGACGATAATCATCCATCTTCGCGTGACATTTGGCAGAACTCCTGTTTTATGAGCTAAAGTGCCATTGTGGTGGATGAGAAAGAATAATAATGTGTAGTGTTCACGATCTCCATTATGTTAGATCTCATCTTATCTCACTGAGGGCAGAGTGTGATAGTTAATCCACTTCAGCCATGTCTGTCAAGGAGAAAGGGGCGCAAACAGCACCCATCATTTCTTTCAGATCTCAACTTATTGGAAGTGTTTTCTGTGCAACAAATTCAATGAGATTAAAAGATTTCTTCATAAGTGGATACACCTTGAGAGCAGTTTTGAAAAGTTACCCAATGTTTTATGTGAGTCTGGATCTACATATTGCAGCAGTCAGCTTTGTTGAAGTGAAAAGCTCTAAAACCCTCTGAACATTACCTGCTCATTATCAAAGTGCACTTAGCGAGTTGGAGTTGGTGGAGACCAAAGCAGAGTTTAAAGAGAGTGAACTTTTGATTATAATTCTATTGTTTAATATGTGAAGCAGAGTGAAAAAGTTTTAGCAGAAGAATTTATGTTTTAAGAAAAAAAACAACAAAAAAAAAACTTCTTTCATTCTTGTGTTTATGACTTGACAATTGGTGATGCTTTTGTAATGTCTCCTATTTTTTATTTTTATTTTTTCAAATTTCAAAGAATATGAAAAAAATTCATGAGAAATATGAAAAAAATGAGAACTTTAAAATAAATCTCATGAGAAAAATGAAGAAAAAAAAATCATGAGAAATGTGAAAAAAACTTAAATAATACAGTTTCACAAGAAATGTATTTTTTAATGTGTGAACCAGAGTGAAAATGTTTTGACAATTTCAGAAAAAAAAAAGAATTTCTTTCTTTTTTTCCCAGGTATGAAAAACAGCAAACGTTTCTTTGTTAGTTTTGGCAGCAGAATTTTTTTTCATGAGAAATTTTGAAATTAAAAGTTTTGAGGAATTTGAAAAAAATCATTAGAAATTTGAAAAAAGAAATCTTGAGAAATTAAAAGAAAATCATGAGAAATTTAAAAAAAAAATCAGTGTGAAACAAAGCGAATAAAATGTTGGCAATTTTTAGAAATAAATAACTAAGAAAGATGATCCTGGCAAAACTTGTATCCCCACTAGTTCAAAAGTCATAAACATCAGAGGGATAACATTTTAGATCAGACTTAGAAAATGGATGACCATAAAAAAAAAACAACAAAACTATTCACTTTGGCTCTCAGAACTTATGTCTTACGGTAAGATTCAGGACTGCACCCTTGGTTTTGTGATTTTTGCGTTGATTTCTCTTACCGATGGGCTCCTCCATTCTACTTGCTCAGTCGGCCAAAAAGCCCCTGACGAGGGCCGACCAACAGTGTGTGACGCACCACAACAAGCACAGATGCTGGCTGGCAGCCCTGACATTGACAAGTTGTATACTAGACAATGATTTGCTTCAAAACTTGTTGTGGTCACCAAGTCATTCTTGTTCCTTTTGCAGCAGATGAAAACAAAAAAACTTCTAGTGTTAGACTTCATGTGGATCCCTCTGGAAACTGAAGGTCAAACATCCAAGTGAACTGCCGATATGCACAACACACTTGGTGGGGAACAAAGTTTTTCAAATTTCAGAATGTGTTTTGAAAACCACATACACACATTTAAGTGGCTTTCAGATGTCCCTTTCCCTCTTCTTTGCAACGATTGAATGCAAGCTCCAACAAGTCCATTTCAAAGCCATCTGAAGGACGTCCCATTGGTGGCTTGTTAAACCCGTGGATAATGCGCAGTCTGTCCCTGCTGTTGAAGGTGTGCTAATGATACAATGATTGCCATTTTTAGCTGTGAATCTCCAGCGTTGCCTTGTCATCCAGGGAGCTTGAAATACCTGAGAGACCAATAAGGCCCAGCATTATCCATTACTATTGTTGTCTTAATGCCTCCTTCAATTATCCACAAGCAGCTCTTTTGAGCAACTACTGTCAGAACCTCCCCCACCGGTTTTTCACCAATTTTGTCCCTGATTATCTGGATCAGTGGGCATTAAAGGAGGCAGGCAAAGACAAACACGGTACTTTGGGGGGGTGGGAGAAGGGGGTCTTCTTTCAAACAGAGCAGAAATCCCCGTAACTACCTGTGTGCCAGGGACAAACGGAGATGGCTATTCAGTCGTCAGTCCCACCACACACAGTGTTTATTTAGTCACAGCTCAGACGAGACACTTTTAATCTATTTTGCCTTTCCCCGCAGAACTTTCAAACCCCCAAAAATGATTTCCTTCAATCTCCACCTGTCTCTTCCTTCCATCACGCACACAGACAGACTAAAGGTGCAATAAGTTGTTTTTAATCATCTGGTTATGCCATCCATCGTTGATGTTGTTTAAAGTAAAGTAGAGCCTGAATTATTTGTATCATTCAACATACATTTCCAGTAATGTGGAGGCTGTCATGCAGAGACAGAGGAAGAACTTTTGTACTCTCGTAATTAAGTGAAGGTAACAATACCAAGGTGAAGAAATACTCTGTTACAAGTAAAAGTCCTGCATTCACAAGGTGCAAAAGCATCAGCATCAATATAATTAAAGTTGCAAAATAGAAGAATTGACCACCTGTTGAGATAATAATCCAAACAGTATGCTGCTGCTAACTGTATTTGCCATTAGCTAGTTAGCTCAGTTAGCCGTGGGGCTAGTGGTCTCATTATCTGAAGCAAGTCTGCCCAGACTTGACACTAGGAGCGATGGGGGCACTCTGGTGTTAACACAGCGAGCACGGCTGTCAATAATTTTATCTCAATCTGTAAAATCACATTATATTCTAAATTATTAACCTGAGTGGGCAATAAATTATAGCTAAAGTGATCAAATAAATGTATTTGAGTAAAGACATATGCAATAATTCCCTTCAATATGTAATGGAGGAAAAATACTTAATTAAATTATCAATTAAATAGACAATAAACAAAATAATGCCAATGCTAACAAAGTGTTGTTAGCCAAGTTTTTTTTTTCGACTTAAACAACAAAAATTTAAGTGAATATCTGCTTTCAGTCTCAACATAAGCTTTAAAGAAATCCAAACCCCAATACTGACCTCTTTATTACCTGCACAAAAGCTTTAATTCAGTGTTTAAACAGGTGCAGATGAAAGGGCCACAGGTGAGGAAGTGGAGGAATGACCATCCTGTGACTCACCTCGGCTCTGGCCAGCTGCCTCCTGCAGAGGTCCCGGGCTGATCAAAGCCGCCTCAGCCCGCCAGTTCAGTGGTGACAAAGCTGACAGCTGAGTGTTTTCACCGCTGTCTGAGCTGACGAGCAGTTAGTGAGATGTGTTGTTAGGTGATAGGTATCTTCGGATTAATTGACGCACCTGTGTTTAATTCACGTAGACGGTGCTGGCGATCATCTCATCAGAGATCCATCAACACTAAGCTACAGCTGCTTTGCTCCAAGAAAAAAAAAAACTGTTAATAATCTTCCTGTCTCGGCTGTTAATGTGTTGATGTGTATGCTTTGATCTGAGACGGAAAAATCCTGTAAGTGTTCGGAAACACGAACTACTGTCTACATACTGCAGAGAGGGATGGCAAGAATATATCAACACCAAGTACTGCAGTATGTTATTAACAAACTTTTAACATATTATCTGGAGATAAGAAGCTGCTCCGCTGAGACTCCACCTGGCAACCTTCTGCTAGTTAGCATATATAAAAAGTTGTATTCCACATAAGTGTAGAGACTAGCATTTAGCTAACTTGCATTTTCACAGGATTTTCTCTTGTCCTTTTTTAAAATAACTTAGAATCTGACAGCTACAGTTACATAATTTAGGTTAGAATGTATTTAGAATATTAAAATGATTTCATGTAAAAGCAGTTTCATGTTCAGTTGTTTTGTGACTATAAATCTTCACTATTGAAACAAGGGCAGCAACTTGGAGTATCACTGTATTCACAATAACCATGAAGAAAAATGAAATATTGACATTGTGTTAATAATACATGTATGATAAAATTGTTATCCAAATAACATGCTTGACCTTGTGCATCATCTGTTTATGAATTAATAAAGTTGCCTTTTCAGTAGTAACTGAGTAGTTGATAGTTATTGTTCTTTCTTATTTTTATTTTTTTTCAGTTATGGTTACAGGCTCAAATCTACCTCCCTACACTAGCATATTGAGAGTAATTTATTTGGCAAAAAAGGGACCAAACACACAGTAAACAAAGTTAAAGATAGATTTGATAATTATGATACATTTGTTTGGCACTGATAATCATGAGGTAAAAAAAAATATATTGTGACAGCCACAGTGAAATGACTTTTATTGTTGATAAATAATTTCAAGTAATTTATAAGTAATTTCATGATTGATCAATGAGTTTGGTCTGTAAAATGTCAGAAAATGTGTATGTGTGTAATTGGTGTATTTCCAAAAGGTCATTATGAGGACCTAACATGTCTTGTTTTGAAGCTGAAGTCTGAAAATTTTGACTCTAATTGCATTTGCAGCTCTAATCAAAATCAATAGAATCAAAAGTATCATCAGAAATCCATGCATCAGTGACTACAGTAGCATCTGGTGCCAAAGATTCAAATACAAAGATATTCTAAATATATAAGGATAGCAAGCCAATAATGATGTAAAATAAAGTACCTCATTTAATCTGTCCATAGTAGATTATAATTGTAAAGAACTGATTTGAGTGTGTGCACTGCCACTACTTGTAAAGTTGAGCGTCATGAAGGTTGACAGTCTTGATCATTTTCATTCAGTCTGTCTGAAATACCAAAAAAAAACCAAAAAAAACCTCAATCAACAGGAAGGTACACATGAGGTTGCTAGGAGGGATTAAAAACATTACGCAAATGAGCTTTCAGGTTTGTCACCTGAGTGTGTTTATCCTGGAACCTGCTGTTCAGGGTCTGCTGCCTTTGTGTGCCTTTGTTTTCATCCCACAGGACCGAACAACTTGTGTTTTCATTATGTCTCCTTTGCGGTAATTTGTTCTCATTATATTTGAGAACAGTCGGTTAAAAGTTGAAGGTGAACGTGTCTCAATGAACATGCCAAAATTCCTGTCCATCTCACCGAGTGAAACTTCAGCCAAGCTAAAGATGTTGCAACTTGCCCCAGGTGGGCGGTGAAAGAAAAAAAAAATCAGGGAAAACATCACTATAATGCAAGAAAAAGATTGTGGGACATACGTCACTGGGAAAGTAATGACGAATATGGTAAATACTGATGCAGCAATGCTGATAATCCACTGAGAGATGAATCACAGGTTGGATTCTCACCTCGGTGCTATTAACCAAGCCCTGCCGTCTGTTTGGCGGTCACATGACCAGGAGAGGAGGAGGGGGAGACGATTGGAGGAGCAGAGAAGAAAGCTAAGGTGAGACCACCTCCACTACTCAAGTGTTACCTTTACTCTTCAGGCAACAACTTGTACCAGCACTGAGCACCTCAGCAACAAACTGGATACATCTGGTGGACAATCACATCTGTTTTATCTTCTTGTTTGTTTTTACCCTGGACATTGGGATGCATTTCAACAATCCACTTGCATCCCTATAGGAGTCAACCTGGCCCTTTTCAGTGGACAGACACTTAATATTGGACTCTTAATAGCTTGGACATGTTTGGCCCAAGGCAGCTGGTATCTACTCTCCTGCCTGCAGTTTTCCACTCGCCGGCAGCTCACTTTTTCCCCGCATTCCCAACCAGACTGGGCTCTCAACCCCAGATCCTGATCCCAGGGCCTTTTATCAGCTATGAATCCCTGAGGAATTATTTGCAGCCAGAGCCATGCAAGGATGCTTTGTTGTTGGCAACGCAGGCGATTGGGATGGGGCCGCTCACTGAAGGCACAGGTGAGTTCAAACCACGGCTGCTGTGGCCAGAAAGGATTTATTGTACGATACAGGACTGAAACTGGCACTGTGTGAGCACAGTCTCTAAGACAGTCAGTGAGCACCATCTGACTGCGGTGTAAATGTTTACAAAAGATTAGCTAACAGCTCGTAACCAACAATCAATTATCAGGCAGTGTTAAAGTGGGCCTAATGATTGCTGCGCTAATTATCCAATCTAGAGCCATTAGTTCGTTGTCACCCGTTGGCGATTGTGTAATTGGTGCTCGCGCTGTGCTTTCCAGATGAACAGAGGCCAGTGAAGCAGCGTCGCGCACGAGCCAACTACAGCAGCTGGCAGCTGGAAGAGCTGGAGAAGGCCTTCGAGACCACCCACTACCCAGACATCTTTATGAGGGAGGCCCTGGCCGTCAGACTGGACCTCATCGAGGCCAGAGTGCAGGTGACCGGCACTCTGAACTCTTCCTGGAAATGTTCACCGCATACTAATTCAACTTATATTGATTTTTCTGTACCAAAAATGTCACAATGATTAATATTTTGGCAGCAAAGATTATCTATATCAATCCAAATGTAATACATCTATTATGTAGATATCTGTCTGAAAACAGCATTCACATGCCCATGTGTGCATTGGCACAGTCCTTGGTTTCTGTACTTGCTCCTCCTGTCCATACCGACTGTAAAGAGATGCTTTACTTATGTGTTTATAGTACAAGAGGTCGAGCCAAACAGTACTTGTTCCATCCAAAACTGCATTCAAGAGTTCAGATTAAACCAATATACTAATATATAAACTGATGTGAGGCGTCAGCAGTGTGACATACTAGAAAAGAATCACTTCATAGTTCACTTGGACAAGCGGCATTAACAGCAACAAGTGAGCTGACTTGAAATGTGACTGTTCTTTAACAAAGTATTGCAAACTGAGATATAGAATTTACCTTTTAATTAGTGTGGGAATCATTTTAGTAAACTACCTTGTCTTGGATTTGTAACTACTACACACACTGAATTTATACTCCCAGATTATTTATAGTTTCATTTATATTTAGTATTGCTTCATTTGTTCCCAGGTTTGGTTTCAAAACCGCCGTGCCAAGATGAGACGACAGCTGAAACTCCAGGGCCAGCTCACAGGGCCTTATGTAAACACAGACAATGATGAAACATCTGAGAAAGTGAGCAGGAGTTTAAGACAGCAGACGCACAGTTCTGACGGCGAGCACTGCGAGAGACGACAGGAAGGAGACGTAAACTCTCCATGGACAAAAGCTGCGGGTGCTGCGCCGAGCGTCAATGTGCAGCCTGTGACCCAGAGGTCGGGGAAGTGGGAGAGGCCGGAGGGGCCGAGTTCAGAGGAGCTCCGCTCCAGCAGCATCGCCACGCTGAGGGCCAAAGCCAGAGAGCACGAGGCCGAGATCCACAGCACTATAAACATGTCAGGAGGCGACACGCAGTCACAAACACAGGAAGCTGATGCCACGCATGATGATTGATCATCTTCCTTCTTCCTGTTTGTACAGATAATCATAACAAAACACTGTGTACCATTACTGCACTGGAACATACATACTCTTTGGGATGAGGAGCTTTATTATTTAGCCATCATTAAATAAATAGTTCTTGCAGTATAAAATGCAATTTTCTATAAAAAAGTTGGGCTATTTCTAAGTTTGGGTGGTGAACGTGTGACTACTTTGTCTATTTTGATAAAAATATAGAAGTGTAAATCATGGTGTGTATTAATTAGATAACATCATATTTTATATCACTTCATATTCTGAAAGTGATTTTCATCCCATCTTAAAAGTGCTTCCACTGTCAACGTTAAACGGATCATACATCATACAGTTTATCTGTCGGGTCTTTAATGGCTAACAGTTACAAATGATAAATGCTGCCACGTTATCATATAAGTCCATCGGGGCCAAGCCGAAATAAGATACAGCACAAATAATTTCTACACAATTTCACTAATGACAAACTCATCCGTGAACGCTCAGGTTACCTCCACTGACAGGCAGGATGTGTGCGTGCAGCCACACGTCCTCACAGGAAACACTGCAAATAGTTGAAAAATGAAATCATGACGAGTGAGTCTATACAGATGATCCATCTAGTTTTTTTTGTTTGTTTTTTTTTTCAATATATACACATCAAGGACATAAGAAGAAGTTTTTCTCTTTGTTGCATTCAATGCCAGGCAACGAGAAGACATTTTGAGGGCTCACTTTTTCAAACACACAAACATTGTTGTTGGGTTATGAAAATGTCTTAAAACTGCAGTCAAATTTCATTAGAGTAACATGAGAGAGAACTATAAGTGACTTTAACATGTTTAACTTATTAAACAGTCACAGCAGTGAGTCTGGAAGATTTCATAACCCCATGTGTGCATCTTCAAATACTTTGAACAATATTTTACATCGTGTCAGTGTTGTCCCAGGGTTTACGGATGGATTAGGTGCACGTATTTGGCGGACAGGTTTGGGAGGCCCTGGTGCATGAAATCTTTTTATGTTTTGCAATTAAAACAAGAAAGCAATTTCCAAAAAGCTTAAAGGTAAAACTTGCTTAAGAAGTTCAGGGGTGAGTAACTACCATTAGATCTGTCGTTTGGTCAGTTTCGATGCTCTCTGCACATTGATTTTATGTTAATTTGGCTTAGGGGGAGCTTAGGGAGGAAACCCTGCACGTGTTACTCAGTCAAAACAAAACTAAACACAACAGGATAAGATGATTCAAAGCATCTAATCAATTTATAAATTCCCAGAGTTGCAGGTTAATATTTTAACAGTTTAATCTCCTGATAATAAAAAGGGAGCAGATGATAAAACTGGCTATTTGTACACATGCACACATATAGTTTGTGTGCTGGCATGATTCCAGTTAAAAGGCTTACTTTAGATGCATTATTTCTCTATTTGACCACAAGTTCAGAGTGGTGCTATCGTCTAACAGTGCAGTGTGACGCTGCCCCCTTCTGGGCAGTAAGATTGTCCTCAGACAGGACAGACGAGAGAGATACTGTAGTTCAGACAGGACGAGCAGTATGTGATTTTTAAAATCCAATTTTGCAGCACTTCACACATTTTTTTCTTAGTTGTTGTGCTGACCATAAAGCTGTGTTAACGTGCTTAATGCTGTTGGGAGACCTCGTTGTGGTGAACAAATAAACAATTCATGTCTCACAGTGAACGGGGTCAGTGTGGGTCACTCGCATTTCAGAGACTCAAGTTCAACTCTGCTCTCACACTCGTCACATTTCCCCCCCACGACTGATGTGTAAACGCTCAGCGGGAGGTCACTGGGTCAGAGAAGCACACTGGAAGATTTAGTTTTCTGTCATAAAAAGGAGTGACTCTCACAATTTTTGCGAACAACAAACTTTACGAGTAGAATTCCTTATAATCAGTTTGCTGTGTGAAAGTTGCTGAGAAATCGAGCTACAAGTTTCCCTGAAATTTTGTGGGACGCCATAATATGAGCTAATTAGGTCAGAATCCTTATATGACAATAGTTGGCCTCAATTAGTCCCCAATTAGGGGCCCCACACAAAGATGACTGAGGTTAAAAAAAAGCACACCACAGAATCTGTTGGTTCTCATACTGCAGGCTGAACTCGATATGCAGGCTGAGATAATGTTTGCTGTTTAATTACTTCAGAAATACTGCAGCAAATACCCACCCCAAAAAAAGATAACAGGGAAAACTATTCTAAATGTCCATACAACTTTTGGATTTTGTCCTAAGTGGAGATTCCAACAGAAATGAAAAAAATAAAAATAAATAAAATCACAGCACCAGCATTCTTTGCCAGAGAACAATACAGTGCAGCAATTAAAAATCATAAAATACAATATCTGGAGACACTTGTGCCCTCTTAGTTTGACTTTAAACATATGATACAGCAAACTGCATTTAATTTCCCCAAAACCCAGATAGATGCGCAAGTAATTAAAAAGTAATCAAAGGCAAAGAGTTGTTTTTCAAACTAAAAGGGTTCTTTGTGGGGGCCGATATTCACCAATTTGCCGGTTTTCTGTGATTTTTTTTGTGACATCTGAGAAGCTGAAATCAGATAATTTTGACTTTATGACAAAAACAACACCATCAGTACTTCGCAGTTAGTGACTGATACACTCAGCTTTTGTCACTCACTTTGTCACTAATTTGTTAAAGGACTAACTGAAACCCAGTGTAGTAAAAGTACTCAAAAGTCATACTTGAGGAAACAGTAAAGGAACAGAGTTAAAATGTTTCTTTGGTAAAAGTGAAAGTCACCCATATGAACAGTAGTTGAGTAAAAGTCTTACAGTATCATATTAAATGTATCTAAGTTTTACTCACTGTAAGAACCAAAAGTACAAGTGAAAGTGAATTATACAAATGTTTAAACATATGTATAGACTGTATATACACAATGCATCGACCGATAATCAGATGCTTATAAACTAGATTAATTGAAGAATTTTGCTTCTTTGGCTCGATGCAACATGTAATCTGCAAAGTAACTAGCAACTAAAAGTTATCAAGTGAATGTGGTAGAGTAATAAGTAGAATATTTGCCTCTGTAATACAGTGGAGTGAGAGTTCAAAGCAGCAGATAATGGAAATACTCAAGTAAAATACAAGAACCTCGAAAATTATACTTGAGTAAATGTACTTAGTTACTTTCCATCACTGCTGAAATCTGGCCTTTCATACCTGGTGCTGATTCTGAGTCAGCTTTAATAGGGCAGGATACTAACTTTAATCATTTGCACAATTACGATACTTTCTACAATAAGATATATTAATTTACCTTTCTAGTTGCGTTTGACTCAACCAGAGTGAATAACGAATCGGCACTCGGTGTCAATTAGTGAAGTGAGCGCAGAAACACACACAGACTGGATCATCAGAACCAGCACCAGCACCACCAGCACCAGCACCACCAGCACCACCTCCACCAGCCGCAGCAGCAGCAGTAGCAGCTCTCCCCGAGCGGTCACTCAGGTAACAGGAGGAAACAGGACGCAGCTGCTGCGCCGCAGTTCACGGTCAGATCCTGAGCGCACACTTTGTTTAGCGCTCGTCTTTCCTCCGGCTCCTCCACACCGAAGCCTCGGCTGCCTGTTGCTCAGCTCAGCCCGCTCGGAGCGTCTCTGTCTCGGACTCATGGCTGCCATCAAGGCTCTGGAGCAGTGGTGCAAACTGCACTGCGACGGCTACCGAGACGTGGCCATCACCAACATGACGACCTCGTTCAGGAACGGAATGGCTTTCTGCGCGCTAATACACAAGTACAGACCGGACCTGATGTGAGTAGCTTACTTAATTAGAAAGAAGTGAAAGACCTGGTAGAAAGTAGAGCACATTGATAAACTGTGAGCTGAAACACAAGTGGTCCAGAGTTAGTCTGTCCCTCCTAAACGGTTTTTGTTTTTTTACGAGGTTTATTGTTTGTTTTATTTAGTTATTTAATTAATTTTGGTATTGGCCTTTAAAAATAAGTCTAATTCTTGTTCAGTTAGTTGAGTTTAGTACTTGTTACTTTCAAGAAAAAACATCATGTGTAAGAAAGATTATTTTGTAAATGTAAATATTGTTTTGAAGCACTTGAACTTCTCAGGATGCAACAGTCAAAGTTGGAGCTGCAACGATTTGCAGATTAATCATTTAGTCGATCGTAAGAGCCATTGATTAATCCTTTAAGTCATTTCTCAAGCAAAAAAAGTAAAACATATGCTCATTCCAGCTTCTTAAGCTTCCTAAGATTTTGCTGCTTTTCTTTGTCGTTTATGATAAGAAATGAAGAGTCTCTGAGTTCTGGACAAAAGAATCAGTCTGAAGAAACTGTGATGAGCATTTTACACTACTTATGACATTGTATATAAAGGACTAATCAAACAATCCTGGAAATAATAATGAGAAGAACCTTTAGTTTGAGCCCGAGTCAAAGTCAGATGAGGTGTTTCACAGACATGTCTCACATCCCTCTCCCTGTTCATTGTACTTCTGTTTTCCACAGTGACTATGACTCACTCAGAAAGGAGGATGTGTTTGAGAACAACAGACTGGTAAGATGTCAGCTCGTTGAACCCTTGTCTTATTGAGTGGAAGTGACTTCATGCTGGTGCTAAACAATCTGATGTAGCATAACATTTCCACTTCATTAACCCCCAGAGACACAAGCACGACTCACTGGATGTGTTCTCGCCTTGGTTAAATATTTAACAGTTTCAACGAGCCTCTCAAACTTAAGAATTTCTGAATCTTGACCTCATTTATTTTGTTAACCCTGACGTGACCCGGAGCAGCGCAGCCGGGACCTCTCCATTATTTAGTCTTCTTCCAGTTTTCCCCGGCTTCCTCTGAGGATTGCAGGCCCTTCAGAGCGCTTCAGTATTCGCTCTGTACGACTTCCCCTGCTGTCCTGGATGGTCCCGGCAGTGTCAGCAACAAACCTGAGCTCGGGGGGGGAGAGGGCTCTTATTCATTTTGAATGAGGTCTTGCTGTCATCTGCCACTCGATCCTCGCGACGACGGTTCACTCAAAGCCACCGTTGTTGCATTCTTCTCGATTGTTACACATGAAGAACTTTAAACCAGAGAAAAAAAACTGTGTTTAGTTGTGATCAGCTGTTGAAGATGCTCCCTGGTCTGAAACATGAGAACGTGACTGGAGCGGTAATTCACACCCTTCTATATTTCATGAATAGTGTCACGTTTCTTACAGGTGGGAGTTGTTAAATAAGAAATTGTCTCTGTGCGTTTGTAGCAGAAGCAGCAGCCACAGTTTTCACCTTTCAGTGCTTTTTCTTTTTACGCGGACAGACTTGGTTATTCAGTAAGGCTTTGCTTTAAATTTAATGAGCATGTCCAGGCTGATCCTCAACAATGCCTCGATATCCTCCTCCCTCCATCCCTTTTCTTATCCCTACCAGCTCACAGGAAGTGCGCTATTCATTATACAGCCCTTTTCAGACCTCTCCAGGCCGAGCCACAGACTGCCGCTCGTCTATTTAAAGGAGATTGTATTGTCTGACATTTTTACACATGCTGTAATTGTACTGCACCCAGTGAAAAAAAAAAAAAATGTTTTTCACATGGCAACAAAAATGCTTTGGATTTGTTCACTTGGCCTGCCATACACTGCCATTAAATGTTGTCTTGGCAGGAGAAGATGGCTGTTGAACTGTGTGTTTGTGTTTTTTTCTGTAAAGGCTTTTCAGGTCGCAGAGGAGAAGCTGGGGATCCCGGCTTTGTTAGATGCAGAAGACATGGTGGCTCTAAGGATCCCGGACAGGCTGAGCATTCTTACCTACGTCTCCCAGTACTACAACTACTTCAAAGGACGACCTCCCAGTGAGAACACCAGAGATCCTCCTAACCAATAAGACTTTCTTTAATTTAGAGCCTTTCCTGTCATATTTCTTCTTTAAGTTTAAGTTTCAGTCATGTGTGATGATGGACATTAAGAGTGTCTTACTTTTCCACAGTGGGAGGTGTAAAAAGGCCAGCAGAGGGCTCCAAGGAGGAGCCATCAGAGAAGAAGAATCTCCCAGTGGTTGCCAAAACCTTTGTGTCTAAAACTGCCATCGAGAACCGCTCACCTTCCGCTCTCACAGCTCAGAGCTCACCCAAGCCGGCCAGAGCTGCTGCTCAGGTGAGAACACATCATAGAAAACAGTTCAACAAAACAAAACGGTTAATGTTTACAAGACACCTTAGACTTTTACTTAACCAGGAGGAATCTGTTTTTTTTCTTGTGCAGTAGAAACTGAGAGAAAATACCAGTAAGTTTTAGCAACTTGACCTTCCACATTATATACAAGTTATGATGATATTGATGATGATATTTGTTATATGATATTTATATATTTTTTCTAGAAGTCTTAAGTTCCATTAGAGTAATTTCAGGAAGAATATAGATAAAATATTGTTAGACACGTATCGAGGCACACAAAAAATGTGTGTTTTTGCGGAAACCTTAAAATGGCACCTACTCCTTTCTCATTTAAAATATAAGGGGTTCTGGACACAAAGTATCTCCTACTTCATTAATGGTATGCGACTAATGATAATTTTCATTATCAATTATTCAATCAACTCTTTAGTCTTAAAAATGTTTATACTGCTAAAAATGCAAATACACAATTTATGTAAAGTCCACTCTCAGTGTGTGTGCACTGGAGGTTTCGAGCTTCCACGTCACACACGTGTGTTTCCTGCATAATGGACCAGGATTGGCTTCTAAAGTATTTGTGATGTCACAAAGCATGCTCGGAGGCCGACCTCTTGAAATCAGATATTCAGTGTTCACAGAGAACATTTCTGCTTTCAGTAATGAACGTGAAAACAGCCTTATTCTGAACATACATCCTTCTACACAGTGAAGCTCAAACATTCAATTGTGGCATCAAGAAGCAAAAGACATTTTTAAAAATACCTTTAATAAGGTGATTGTATTACCCTTTTGTTTCGATCATCACCAGAGTTTTGATTTTCCTTTCGCAGAAGGCAGTTCTGGCAGAAAACACCAACAAGAATGGGACCCTCAACAGCAAATGTGTGGCGTGCAAGAGTCACGTTCACCTGGTTCAGAGGCATTTTGTGGAGGGCAAGCTCTATCACAGAAGCTGCTTCAAGTAAGAATTCAATATAAATTCATTCACACTTTCCTGTAATGCACTGTGTTCTTGTGTTCGTAATGTCACGTTCATGAACTTCCACTAGATGCAGTGAATGCTCCAACGTGCTTCACGCAGGAGGCTATAAACCTGGGAAGAATCCAGACACTTTTATCTGTAACGCCCACCAGACCAGTTGCAAACCGTCCTCCTCTGAGGTCAAAAATGGACCTGCCAGTTCAGCTGGGCCATTAAATAGTGCCAGCCGGACCCAGCCAGCACCACGCCCCTCTTCTGTGCTTTCAGCCCCACTGAAAATTGTTGTGAAGCCAGTCAGTCCTACTCCACCTTCCAAGTCCTGGACGGCCTCAGCCCAGAAGACACAGTCGGCCCGGCAGAGGTTTTTTCAGGCTTCGCCGGCTGCCACAGAGGCCTCGACTGCTGACAGGCGGTCCACTGAGCTGTCGAGTGTTTCAGGAAGTTCAAAGTTTCCACTGAATCCTGAAGATGAGAAGAGTAAAGCCAGGACAACCATCGGAAAGAAACTGGCCGAAGAAAACTGCAACAACAACAACAAACGCCCGTTCACCATCCGATCGGCAGAGAGACGGTGAGCGCTTCAGTACCACGACAAGATTCTCCTTGGATATTTCTCTTCTTTCCAACTGTCTGTATGGGTTTGTAATGACTTTTGTTATTAGGACTGACTGTGAGGGCTTCCTCTCTCTGCAGGTTTGGAGATGAGCCAAGTTCTGCTGACAGCCCCGGTTTGAGAAAGGACAAATGCAGCCAAGGCCCAGCAGGAAACTGGGCAGGACAGCCCTCCACCAGCCAGACAAACAATAAGGAATCGCCATGTCTGAAAGCCATCAACAAAGACAACGCAAGGCCAACAACTGTACACACAAGCGCCAAAGGCAAGCGCTACTAAATATATTTCTCTTCATCTCGATCCATTATTTGACACCCAGCCAACCTCCAGCCCCTACCTCCCCCCTCATTGTCTGTCTGTCTCAGAACGCATTCATAGAAAACAAAGCCCTTTTGTCATTTTTGCCCTATTTACACAGCCGGTGCATTTAGCGTGATGGTAGCTCAATGCTGGATACTGACATTTTAATTTCTGTCTCACACTTGTAATGAACTTTCATAGTTGAACTGTCACTCTGTTTGGATGGATCTGCAGGCATGAGTGCAAAGTCCTGACAGTCGCTAGCTTTTCAGACAGAAATACAATTATTGTTGGGTTTTTAATACAGATGGTCATCAAATTATCATCTCTGATAGAACTCTCTTTAATGGAAAGTAATTACTTAGCATGCGAGACCTGCATGATTCACTAAAAAAAAAAAATTATGTTGCAATTATTTTGACTGATATTGCAATTGTGATACGACGTGGGATACGCAGGATTCAGCATTTTGCATCACAATTTTCACTTTCACTGAAATAAATATTCAAATAGAATGGCCCTCTGCAGAAGAGTGCATACCTCTGCCAAGGCCAAACAGTTTTTTAACCGTTCTTTAAGCTCACCAGATCTAGGATCTGCATCAAATTTTACTCTCTCATTGATACCAGCTACCTAAATATGCCAGATTATTCCCTAAGAAAGTAAAAAAAATGTCAAAAAAGCTATATTCTGTGATGTTAAAAACAGTGAGCAAAACTGTTATGACTCCATAACTTTATACAGATCCACACCAAAGTTGACGGGGTCTATTCTGGGCAGAGACCCATCCCTCTATCCAAGTTTCGTGGAAATCTGTTGAGTAGGTTTTATGTAATCCTGCTGACAAACCAACCAACAAACACACAAACAAGCAGACACGGTTGAAAACACAACCTCCTTGGCGGAGGTAATTATGATGATGTGACATTTGTTGGGATCTGGACCAAACAAACATGTTTTCTTACATCTGGAGTAGAAGATTTGTAGGTCAAAGCACTGCAGCAGCAACACGGCACTTCTTTGTAATGCCGTTCTGTCACACATTTGTCACGCATCAAAACTGCAGCTTCTTGCTATTTGAATATTGCATTTGGGCATATTGAGACGTCAATAAGACTTTTGATTCATTTCGCCGCCCAAGTCCCTGCTAATAAGGACCAGCAATCACCATTGATATTCCTGAAACTTCGATGATGACATATACATATAGGACTGGGCAACATGGACAAAGTCAATATCATGATATTTTTGACCAAATAACTTAAGGAATAATGTGGATATAATGTCTAAGCACAGCAGTCTGGTAAGCTCTGAATGATACGTCTCTGTACTGTAATGCAGCCATTAAAACCAGGCAACAGACAACACTTATGACCTGTCACAATATAATGTCATCTGAAATCTAGTCTCGTATCACGATATAAATTTATAATATCAATATATTGCCAGCCCTAACAAGAACTTAAAACTGCTTTTGAACGCACACTTCATCGCTAAAGCGGATGTCAAATAAAAGTCAATGTGATAATGTGTCCCTGGTTTTAAAAGTAAAAATGATTTCAACAGTTGTGACAGATAAAGTAGTGATAAGATATCCTCTGCCATCATGCTTTTATTTTCATCAGTCAGTCACTTAACTTTATCTGTCTTAATCATTCGTCTGCAGATCCAGTCTACGAGCGGCAATCAAAGCCCAAACCTTTGAGAACCGAGCTGAAGTAAGTACCCTCAATCATCTTAATAATCACCATAACCTCATAACTCGCTTACAGGTGGATGAAAAAAAAAAAGAAAAAACTGTCTCCCTGATTATTCAGTTTATTCACTCTCCAGAATGCCGAATCCTCGAGTTTCGTCCATCTCTTTTAATGTTAACTGGCTTAGAGTGCAGCTGCTAGCACTGTCCCCCATCGTAACAAGCCCCAGGCAGTGTCAGGCCTGAACCTTCCTCCTCTAACAATAGATTCTCTCATTTCTATTCCCTGCTGATGATTCCTTCATTGTTTTCACCGCCTTTATCAGTACAAAATAACAAGGTGAGGCCTTTTTTCTTATATTTTCATTCCTTATCCTCAGCCTGAAAGTGTACAGTATAATATCTTCGCACCTTAACACCATTTTTATGGCGACACACTTAAAGGCTTGTGTCATTATGTCTTTCTTACAGAGATGCTGAAGCTGAAACCTTTCCCGAGCAACATAAGCCTGGATTCACGTCCACGACTTCCTCTAATGTCTCCATCAGTACGACAAGGCCTCCGTCAGCTCCAGCACCTGCAGCACCTCCAGTTAGCTTTGTTTTCTTTGATCCCGCACACTTTAGGGAAGTGTCTCCCCAGAAACCTCAGCTTGGCTCAGGAAACCAGGGTGAGTCACACCTGTGCATTGAAATAAGGAACATTTGTCTACTAGTAAAGTCAGTTTGTATTAGCTGAAATGAAAAAAGCTCCATGTCCAGGGATCTTAAGTAATTATTCTATATGAAGCACCACCTTTAAATCATAAGATATTGATGAAATATTGAGGTACTCCTTGGTAACTACACAGTATCCTGTATTATGAGGCGAACAAAAAGCAACTAATAAGTTATAAATGAGTCATTACTAGTTTTGTGCCATTCACTAACTGGTTTAGAGTTAATAGGAAAGTGGTCAGTGTGATCAACTTGCAGATAATCTGTATATAATCATCACCTCGTGTTTTATAAATAAGTGATCTCATAGGCTGTTTACTAGGAACTTATCATTATCTAAGATGTGGTCCTCTATTAGGCACTATTAGGAAAGTACTTATTAACAATCTGTTAATTATCAATTTGTCACAGATTCATAATTGTCTAATCGTGAGTTACTCTTTAAAATTTGATTGGGAGGTACTCATTAACTAATAGTTAACTAGCAGTCAGTTCCTCATTCACTTCTCATACGTTCCCGGCAAACTATTCACAATGTTGTGTCCCTTATTGCATAAACAGTTGCTTTTGCACATGCTGCAATGATTTCATTGGCCTATCTTCCGTTCAGTGCTGATCAGGTAGTGTACAGTGGTTTTTAAGAGCTTTTTCTCAGGAAAGAAAAAGCTGTTGCCTGCTTTAGGCTGCTGTAAAGTTTGATGTTATCCAACTAGAAATAGTTTAGATATTTAACTGAAGTGGTAGACGGATCAACAGGCAGGCCAACAATGCCAAAAAAAAAAAAAAAAAAAAAAAAAATCCCAAAGCAACATCCTTACACCCTAATTCCCAAACAGACATGTTGGTCTGTGTTTTGAGATTACTGTAGATTTTTTTTTCTGTTTTGCAGGAAACAGTAAATGCGTTTAGCGGATTGAACTCTCTGTAGATCTACAGCATAAAAACCTCCCTGTCTTTATTTTAGGTTACAAACATGGAAGCCACTCGTCTGTGAAATCCCCACCCAGACGGCCAGCTGTGGAATCTATTAGCACTCCGACGACTGTTCCAGCCAATCACGGAAATCCGTCAGGTTGATTAAAAATATCATCATCAAAGCCACACATACATGGCCTCAGCCATCTTGTTGATTTCATATGAGCAGCCATATTTCCCTGAAAATAAATCAGGTGAAGTCATATGTGACAATGCTTTTCTGAAAAGCTGCCATGAAAGGACTATCTAATCCTATTTTATCTACCTCTTAGGCGCTAAAAAGGGAAAGTATTTGTCACCCACCAACGCCTCCAGGACCGAAATGAGGTCACCCTCTGTAAGTTCCCTCCATTAAGTCTCTTAAGAGATTAATTAACAGCTCTACAAATATGCTTTCATTACATTCCCAGTAAAAAAATAAATAAAAAATGGACGACCTTCTTTACGTTGAAGTAGCCAAAGTCGGAATTTTTAAATTAAAGTTATCTGTACTTGACTGTGATTCTTAAGTTCTTTTGTTTTATAACAGGTGACGTCTTATCATGTTCCAGTGGAGCAGATTGAGAGAGAACTGAAAGATATTGAGACAAACTTGGCTCAGTTGGAGAAGGAGGGTGTGGAGCTGGAAAAGAAACTCCGCAGCTGCGAGGAAGGTACTTGTGTTTTTCCTGTCACTCTTTCCCCACTTCCTTCCTTTTCCTTGTTTATTTGTTGGCATCTTTTCCTGCTTTAATGGACAGATTGAGAGCAGAAGCTGATGGGGAAACATGGGGGAGAGGAAGGTGGAAAGGCGTTCAACGAAAGCCGCCAGCTGGAATCGAACCGGCAACTAAAGATGGTTAATTGATTAGTTGTCAACTATTAAATCAAATGCAAACTATTCTAAAACATCTGGGTAATGTTTAAAAAAAAAAAAATAAATCAAAATTCTAAACTCAATATTTTTGGGTTGTGGACAAAACAAGACATTAGTGGAAACACTAATCAAAATTGTTTGTCATTTTCTGACATTTTATAGACCAAACAACTAACTGATTAATCAAGAAAATTATCAGTTGAACAGCTGAATGAAACAAAGAAAATAATCATGAACTGCATCACTACTGACAACGTTGCTGTTGCGCAGCAGTAACCATTTGGCTACCAAGGCGCTCGGCTTTTACTCATTCAGAAGCGCACATGAAATTGAATGTTGACAATGCAATTTTGAAGATAAACAGTCCCTCAAACAACTTCTTTTAGGGCAAAAGACATCAATGCATCAGTCGATTTAGCTTTGTTGCAGTGACACAAAACCTGATATTTTATTTATTCGCGCTGAATCCCTCTGCTGCCTCTCTGAGAGTGTCTACGGTGCAGAGTTGTGTCCTGGTTGCCTCAGTCCGGACACACACTCACCATCACCTAGAGCTTGGTGTGTGTGTGTGTGTGTGTGTGTGTGTGTTTGGGGGGCTTTAGCTGCCATTTCTATTACTGTTTCTGCAGCCAAATGAGGTGAGAGGCACAGACAGCCCACAGGGATGTTGCTTCTCTTTTGAGGGAGTGGGAGTAGGGGGCCTGATTGCTTTGCTCAAGGTCAACATGACTTGGGTATAGTAATATATATTCTGGTCGATTGCACACTTTCTTTCCGGACGTGCCACCCAGGAAGCCTGAGCATGCAATCGCTTGGCCAGAATTTGACATCAATTGCACACCACCTAGGAGATCATCAACTTCTCGACTGGAATTTGTCGTTGTCAGAACTAAACCCCGGCACTCTGGTTCAATCCAGAATAAAATCACATTTGTTCTGGTGATGGCAGGATGCAAACGGCCTCGTCCTCAGTCCTTGTCAGTTCAAATATTCACTGTAAAAATGTATTGATCCACCTTCTCAGGTAATCTTATCTGACGTGGTGAAGCAGAAAATGCAATGTTGCAGATCCTGTGGTCGACAAAAAGGGAATCCCTAAACCATGAATATGGCTTCAGGAAAACATTAAAACGACCTTCAACGTGTCAGATTTATATATTAATCACTTTCTTTGTCAAAGCTTCACTGTGCTTCTGGTGTAAGGACTTTTCCCAATGTGATCTTTTCCTTTCAGGGTCCAAAACATATATAAAAAATAAATAAATCAGCTGAACAGATGAAGATAAATCATGTATTCCCTCTGTGTTGCCCTACATCCCCACATATTAAAACTTATTAAGACAATGTTAGAAAATAATTAGATATGCTCATTATAATTTCCTTAGGTAATATTTAAAATTCTTGTTTTGTGTGTCCAACAAAGAACCAGAGAATATTTGGCATCTTTGCTTGAAATCTGATTGAAGAGATTGATTATCAAAAATAGTTGGTCATCTTATCAACTAACATTTTTATCTCTAATTTAGTGTTTCAGAACATAAATCAAACCAAGTTGGATAAAATAATGTGATCTTTTTGGAATAATCTGCAACAGCAGGGATTAATAATAGTATTAAATACATATTAAATGGAAACAATTTCCCCTAACTGTTAAACATATGCTCCACGGCATATGGACAGTAACGTTTAGATGTTTAAGGTGTCAAATGTAAGATAACCTACAGCTAAGCTGCAGGGCTGAGTATTACTGGCTGCTACAGTCCCTGAAGTGAAGTGTTGACATGATCCCAGGAGGTGAGTCAACAAACCTGCACCCTGCTGCTGCTGCCTAGCAGCCAAATTATCCAAAATAACTAATTTCTTATCGCACTTAATTGTATTGTTGTGCAGCTAATACAGTCATGTGAAAACAAAGAGCTGATCTGGTGAAAATAAAATGAGCCATGATTCTGGATGAGGAGAGGATTTTTTTTATATTAAATATGATGATGTTTAATGTCTAATGTCTGTTTTTCAACATAACCAGAACGTATAATGTGAAAGCAGAATCATTCAACAGCTCTTTAATCTCAGTCAGTGACATTAGAGGAGCTCAGGGTTTATCTGAACCAGAGCCCAAACGATACCGTTTCTTATGGAGACGATACAAATGTTAAGGCAAAAAAAACAAATATTGATTTATTCTCTATACGCTCTACTCTATATATATATATCTATATCTATACATTCTACATATACTGAATATACTGGATATGTATTGCAGAAAATACACTCATAACATTTTTTGCAAATCGGTGCAATGAACCAGTAAACTTCACTGGGAATGTAAACTATAAATTACAATAAGTATAATTTTATTGCATTATTATTCTGTCCTGTTGAAAAAAGTAATACTCATATCTGTGGATATCTGACAAAATGTTTCAAATATCAGCTGATACGGATATCTGCAATAGGCCAATATCTGCTGATGAACTCGGCCAACCAGTATATCTGTCGGGCTCTAGTCCGAACCAAAGATTTTATTACGTCAAGAGTCTGGAACATTTAATTGCATTAAACTGTACTTGAAGTCAGCCATAGTAGATAACAAATACAATTTTGAAAGATACGTAAAGAGACCCTGCAGTCATGATAGGTGTCGTGAATACTTGAACTGAAAAGATGACGAGTGATTTAGGAACCCAATATTCAAGCGTTACGCCAAGACCACTACTGAAGATTATCACAGCGTATCTAATTACAAATAGCATGTGTACTACATATTCTGGTGTTGTGTGTTTCAGAGGGAGAGGGCGACATATTGATGGACCCACTGATGGTCGACTGGTTCAACCTTATTCGAAAGAAGCAGATGTACATTAGAAAGGAGTCAGAGCTCGTATACACGTGAGTACTCCATTTTATATGAGAATTAAAATGTTGCTAAATGCATATTATACATTACTGCTTCTGAACTGAACAATTTGTGTGTCTTGCTTTATCTTTAAAAAGAATTTTACTACAGTCTGTGTTTACTTTGTACCATGAAAGCTATTTTTTAAAATATTAACTCAATGCACTGGAATATTTTCCAGTGTGAGAGTAAAACCCTTTATTATAAATGTATCTTTTTTCTATACACTTGTAATATAACATTAGGAGCTACTCAAACTTATAAACAGTTGAACCAAAATATAGATTGTTTACATTTATGCAAAATAATTGATGTATATATTAATTGAGATGTTTGCATTTTGGACGTCATTAACATCTGTATATCTCAGAGCGAGGACTCAGGAGCTGGAGCAGCAGCAGCCAGGTGTGGAGGGGGAGCTCCGCAGGCTGCTGGAGAAGCCAGGTAAGAGATCACGGACTCTCAGATCTGTTACTTTATGTTTCCAACACTTAAGTCTGTAAACTTGGTTATCACAGATCATTTAAAGTCCAGAGAGGAGCAGCAGCGGGAGAAGAAGTTGCTGCAGACACTGATGGAGATTGTGGATGGCAGAAACGCCATTGTGGAGGTTCTGGATGAAGACAGGCTGAGGTGATTCAGGGCTTCTAATAATTAATGTTTATATGACAACAGTCATCACAAACGCAGAGCAATACTGGCAGAAAGAATGACTTAATATGCAAATGAAACAGATTGCTTGACTAAGGTAATTGTTGATCAATTTCAGGGAAGTGGAGGAGGATCAGCAGTTGAATGAAATGATGCAAAACCTGGGTAAGCATTGAGTAAAGTGGTTTTCTTTTAAATGAGAGTTTCCATTTTGAATGAATAATTCTAAAACATATTATTTTTTTCTGTGACTAGGAGTAAAGAAAGCCAAAAATAAAAGGAAATCCTCTATCTCTAAACTGTTCAGGCGAAGAAGTAAAAGGCGAGTGGAATGATCCCCAAGGGAACTGAAAGGCAGTCCTGTCTCACTGTGTTATTATTATCATCATCTCTTTAATTCTTTAAGGCTTTTACATTCATGTGCTGCAGCACATAGTGGGGTAAAGAGAAGACAAATGAAGCGATGTCAAACAAGGCAAATAAAGGACAAATTCATGTTGTGTGTCTAGATGTTGGATCATATTTTAAAATAAAGGTTCAGTGAAAAGAAACAAAAAAATGCTTTGACCTTCACCTGTACCTGTTCTCTTTTTGCTGTTTCTTAAGTGAATAATTTCTAAAACAGCTCATGATTTTTCATTTTCATCTGTTTTGTTTTTCTTCCAAAAAAATGCTGGTGATTAATTATGTGGTAAATGCAGCCCCGGAGCATTTCCCTTATATTGATTAGACCCCAGGAGAGGAGCGAAAGAAAAAAAAAAGCCATCATTCGTGGATATTACTGTTGTGCGAGGATACTGTTTATTTATTAACTCATGTATCTAATTAATAATTCTAGCAAATCAACTTTCACTGGGTCCAGAAAAAAATATATATATTGGGAGTTAGAAAAAGAAACTAAGATGAGGGAACACTGGCTGTTCCACATGCAAATAGGACCGAGCAGAATGAACGTGTAATCCTTCAACAGACTTGATCCAAAATGAAATTATTTCAGTATTTATTTAATAATGGATTTTAACAAATTTCCTGTAAGGATATTAGCAGGAGAAAAAAAGCCTTGACAATTAAGTTTTGAATGGCTGTGGAGTGCAAAATGGAGAGCCACACATGTTGAGCTGCCTCACTGCAGACTGTCGTTCCTCTCTCTCGCTGTACTGTAGGTGGCAGCCTGGGTATGCTGTATCACAAGGAGAGAACTTGGAAATCCAATTTGCCACAGTACGGACAGTTAATTTCTTTGCTAATTTTATAAATGCTGCAAAAATGTTCAGCTGTGCTGATGCAATAATGTTATGTGAAAGAGGATTAGGTAGAGCAGTAGCTTATGGCCTAGGAAGGCTTATAAACTATAGGTTGTATTGAGCTCTTTATCTTCAAACCGGGTTTAATTAAACATTACTCTTTACTAATATCTGCATCAGAAATGCTCCGTACCTGAGCTATTAAAATGTTCAAACGACATGTGGAGTCTCTCATGTGTGAAAATGGCATTCAGTGGTTATAAGTAGAGTTGCATTTCTGAATGGTTTGTACTCGTACTCTATTTATAGTATTTTTAAACTTGAAAAATCTGTTGTCCAATAAATCGTTTGAAGATTACTGTGTATGAGAGGTTGAATTATTTACTTAATAACAGCTTCCTTTGGCACACGTCTCTCTATTTAAACACATCCCTGAACTTTTTATCACTCCACTTTCCCTGTTACAAGCTTCACCAATGACTGTTGATTCAACGGCTGCCAAGATCAGACGTCGCTTTCAGTATGAAACCAACAATGCTGCAACTCTTTTGCATTAAAGCCGCGCAGTAATCACAAATGTACGCTTTTAATAAGGTTTTTTTTTTTTTTAATTATTATTATTATCATTATTAAGGAGGGCGTCAATATATTGCAGCCACTTATAAACTACACATCTCTCATTTTGAGATGCATGAAATTGTGATCATGAACTTGGAACACAATCTTTCTAGCTGAGCAGAGTTGGGGATGATATTGGTACAAAATGCCACGCATGATGTGGGTGACAGTCGAGACTGAATGTGTGATATTAGAGTTAATTAAAGCTTTGCGCCCCATCTACTGCAAATGCTTGCACTTCTGCAATTAAGAATCAAAGGCGAGGGCTTAGTGTCAGGGGGGTGTCTAATACATGGTTTTAACAGGAATGGGACCTGATTTGCCAAGCTCCTAGCGACAAGCATTAACAACAGCCTCAAATTAGAGGGACATTAATATTCATAAGTAAAACAATTCATCCTGTGAATGTGTGATGAAATGGAATCCTCTGAGGTGAGCTCTTGTGTCCAGGCTGCCATCGTTCATTAAAATATGCCATTACCCATGAAGTGCTTAATCTTTATGAAAGGGTGGTAAAAATCTGTTTGAACTGCTCTGACAGAAAAGGTGGAAATTGTAATATTGTTCGGCACCTTACATTATGTTAATTCAGGGCATTTTTTAAAAAAAAAAAAGCAGCACAGGTTTCTGTATGTCCCATTAGCTGAATTGTTTAGGCTTCCTGAATGAAAATGTACAATGTATAATCTGCGCTTCTGCACATTGATATTAGTCTGTTATTCTATTAATACGACGTGAGTGCCTTGTGATTTTTTAGGTTAGCTGTTGTACGCTGCCACTTGCAACACAATCTAAATTCTGTGTGTGTGTGCGCGCGCTTGTGTGTGCCGTCTTATTCCAGTGCCTGCCAGAGTCTCTGCCACTAGCCTGTAATTATGATCCTCGAGGTAATTTTATCAGGCTCATTAGCTCTGATGAGTAAACGAGAAGCGTGCCTCTAATTTATTGGCCATCCAGGCTGGAGACTTAATTCTCATCAGAGAGATCATAATATTTGTACAGAGAGACAGATATACACTGCACATATACTCAGCTACAAAAGCTCCTAGACCAACACTCAGGCCGAGACTTTTGTGACTTTAAACTGCTAATTACACTGAAAACATCATGAAGTCTCTTTGGATAATTGGCCATGTGTTAAGAAATAATTTCAATAAATGTCACTCGGATGAGCAGATCAACAAAATTCTTGCATTTTTTTCCCCCCAAATATTAAAGCTATTGTTTGTATTCAGAGTGCTGCGACTTTATCCTCCTGCTCAGAATTAGATTCTCAAACCTCTGCAAACAAAATTGCATTGTTTTGCTCCCTGTTCAATAGAGATGATCCATTTTCTGTGTCAGGGAATGTGTTAAGGGAGCGGGGTAAATATGCTCACAATTTCCAGTGTGTAGAAATTTGCATTGAGGGGAAATTATGCATGCTGGCTAGTGGAAATGAAATGTATAAAGTGCATGACTGGTAGACTTGACAAGTGCAGCTTTCATCCATCTCAAATGAATAATTTTCACTTCCCTTAAACATCCTTAATCCAACCATGTTATCAGCGGGCATGCAGGATTCTGCCAGACTTTCTCCTTAACGGCACAGCAACTTTCAACTTGCCTGAGATTCTGCACCGCAGTTGCTTACCACATGGTCTTAGGGACTCACTCTTATCCTTTCCTGCTGGTTTTGTGGATCAGTAAAATTCCTTCAAAACACAATATATACATAACGCAAGTCTTAATAGATAGCAGAATGTCTCACTCTACCCTCCTCTGTGCTGCCTCAGAGGTCGACTTAATGCACTGTATTTTACCTCTGATTCACATTGGCAGAGAACTCAGAGGATGGTGTCTAAAAAACCCATTTGCTCGGTGGCCCTTTGTCCTCTATTTCAAATTTCAGTGACAGACCCCTCCATGCTGGTGTAACGTGGTTTGGAAATTCATATGGCCGTAAAGGGATAGAGGAGGATATTCATGGTAAATTACTCATTTAGAGCCCAGCATCCAGCAGTTTGACTTGTTATTTTAGGAGCGTTTCCTTGTCTTCTTTACTAAAATACATACTGAAGATGATACTTTATTGTGGCAAATACCACCCTCGACATCCCAATCCCTTTAATTTGTGCGCTGTAGCATGTTTTCTAAACACTTCTGACAATAAACAATTAAACGTGTAATTTCTGTTTATGCCGCTAATCCTCGTGATAGCCTCTAATATGAAGGGTTACCTGGCTATTTTCAATATCCACTTTCACAGAAGCCTCAGCTAGCGATAAGAATATTAACCTCATCAATTTCAGGTAACTTTCAACGCTTTAACATCTTGTCTTAAAGACCTACGTGTTAGCAGGAGTCTCAGCCTTGGCATTTAGTGACATTTTAAGCCTTTTAACAGAATCCAGACAGGGATTTGCAGTTTCCACCAAAGGAAAATAATTTATATCCTCCTTTCTGAGAAACTGTGGGTAGAGGGATTAAATGCACCAGAGAGATTTGTATGTGGTGCAAGTAAAACAATATTGTGACTCAGTTAATACATTTCCTACCATCTACTTTCGTGCTTTGAGAAAGTCGGGAGCTGTTACTCATCTCGCTGAAGTTGGCTTTGATGCTTTTCTTGTTTAATTTTCTCATTTTGGAGGTTTTAAGTGTGTAGGTCATAGTGGCGACAGTGCTATGTACCTGAACTCCTGTTACAGCACCTTAAATAAGTGTCTGCAGGGTCTGAGGCTACGACGAGTCTGACCCTGACCAATTATTTTGCATTTCCTCCCAATCAAAGTCCCTTAGAACCTTTGGAACAAGCAAACGTTTTCACCCCACTTAGAGTTATATTTAAAATATGTCGACGTCCAGCACTCACACACTTGCACAATAATAATAATAAAAAAAAACCCCTTGAATGACAGTTTGGAACACAAAAGGTCTTTTTCTGCATGTTGGAGGGATTGTGGACTGTGTATCTGCCAGTGTGTGTGATGGCTGCTGTGTAGTGGAGACATGCAGGGCTCTGTTCTCTCTGTGGGCAGGCAGCTTTGATGCACTGCTTCTCTTATCTCATGCCTGGCAAGGTTAATGAAGTGGTGGCACTTTTGGAGGAAGTAGAAATGGGATGAGTAGCAAAGACCAGAGGAAGCTTGGAGATGAAACGTCCTGCTCTTAGCGGCTGTAAGTGGCAATTTTGGTGAATTACATAGACAATAAGAAAGGGGGTTGTCATCCTCTTCAACACAACAGTCGTCTGAATCAGGATGGTTGATTGCATCTCTTTCAGCCTGGTTCATATGAAATTACATTAGCATTTAGCCGTCACTTGTAACTTGATCTGTCAAACATCTCCTTTAAAAGGCCAACTTAGTTTTCTATGCGGCATTTAAGTCAGGTTTTGTGCTCTGTAATGTCACGAATTATTGTGAAATGCTAAACAGTCGAAGTTGTTTTGCCTCCTTGAGGCTTTTCAGCGGGGTGTAGTCTGCTTTACTCTTTTGAAGGACCTCTGAAAACCCACTGTTCCTTTGTTAAGGGCAACAAGTCTCACTTAAGTGACGGAGTTGGCCTATTTTATTTGTAATAATTGTCTTGGAAGGTGGCTCGTGGTTCCAGCTTAAACAAAGGGCAGAAATGGCAGCGTGATATAAATATAATAACAGGTGATGTAGTGCTAATGCTCTGTATTCCTTAGCTTTTTGGTTTTAATATTCCAATTCCCTTTGCATCTATAAGAGCTAATAGGTAAACAGTCCTGAATGGGAGAAATGAAGCAGGTCTACATGCCAATGAATTAGCATATAGATGAGTTCATCTCATACAAATAGTGCTCTTTTGCCCAGAACTCCCTGTGCTGAGCAAAGATCATGTATGTAAAGTATGCATGCAGAAAATGTAAATTAATCCATTTCAATCATCATTCAATCTAATAAGATTTTTTTTCTCTCCCTCCTCTCGTTTGTCCCTTGTTGCACGAATGTCCAAAAATATTGAGAGGGCGGTCAAACTGTTCCCTGAAGCAGCTTAATTGTTTAATGTGAAAAAGAAACAAGAAAAAAGTGTGTGTGTGGGGGGGAACAAAACATAGAAGGATAGCAGATGTAAAATTGATGTCAGTTACAAACAAGCAGCAGGATCATTTGCATGTGGATCAGACAAAGGCTGAGTTGAGTTTTTACATGTATAAAAGCACCCCAGTTGCTGCTGAAATCAAATAAATGCTTTGATTTTCCAAAGCACAGATTCCATGAAAGGAGTGCCATTGACCGTGTGTTCTGTATTTGATCCTCGTTATTGTAATTCCATAAACAAACACCACCTCTGTGAAACTATTTGTTACATAGCTCTTGTTAATATGCTAAAAGAAGCTTATAGAATTGGGTCAGCTAATTAAGCAATTAGCTTATTTCAGCTCTGTGGTCAGGCTGTTACTAATCTACGGCATTATGAGCCCAGATCTGCCAAAACCAAGAGGCTTGTGCGTCTGTGCGTCTCCCATCCCGTCTGACAAAGGATCATGTTTGAAGTCATCCTTCCCCTAAGCAGAAAGCCAGAAGACTTGTCTCCCTTCACTAATGCTCAGGTTTCTCATGCAAATCCCTGGAATTGAATAGGTTGTTTATTGTCTAGTTAATATATTGAGACATTTATGTAGTGCTGTTGAAGTGTTTGCTCCCTGCATTTGTAGCTGTGTTAACACACATGAAATCCCAGACAGATTACAGTTTGATAGCATTAAAACCATGATGAATGTTGGTGGCTTTTAGCAGAGCCCACCACGTGGCTTCTTATACAAGGCATCTGACGTGAGCGGAGTTAGGCAGCACGAGCGAGGAACGTTAAATACATCAGCGGTATAATTTAGTGAAGCGCTCTTCTTCTTTTTTGTTATCCAGTGAGTTAAATATCCCAAAGTTTCTGTGTGCAGGAGAATCTGCTGTAGTCCGTCACTTCCTGGTACGTTGTATATCTTACACTTAAAGGGATTGTACAGTGTTCGAGCTAATGTTTCCCAACTATTCATGTTGGAGAAAAAAAAAAAGGTATTCATCAATTTATATCTGTTTGAAGTGTGAAGGTATGCTAAGCGTAAGTGGTGAGCTTGGCTTAGCTACGAGATGTCTGTGGGATCAGCAGCTCTGCTCAGAGATAGGCAAGTATACATTGTGAATTGCTGAAGGTTTCATAGTTTGTCTAGCTTTGGCTACATACCTACATATGAAATCGTATCCTTGGAACTTTGTTGCTGCAGTGGGCTAATGCTAAAGAAGAGGATCCTGATGTTTCTTTTACGATGTTACCATTGGATTAAAATTGGAAAATGTTACAGATCACAGCTCCATGTGCTTTATAGCCACTGTTATAAGTAAATCACTGGCAATTTATTTAAGAGCATGTACTTAAAACTGCAATCAATGTTTTTAGGCCACTTGGGGTTAAAACAATTTGTACCTTTTAAACAAAGTACATAATATCTGCTGCTATGGGTCTCTTAATCAAACTACAAAAGCTGTAGTGTGATGATGTCATGAAGTTGCGTGGGATCATGGGATTGCTTGTCTCCATTGTTAAACAGTGCCGACAATACAGGCACGAGGTAATGTATTATGTAAGTGTTACTGACATTACATCTTTCTCCTGGATGTTATAGCGACAGGACAGGCAAGCATATAAATACTCTGTTCCCTTAAAACATATTACAGATTTCCCCAGCTTTGAATTTTGTTGGAAACACTTGGGATGATATAAACACAAATGTTTATGTCACTCTAGGCAGATTGTACACACACATCTGACACCAAAACCTGATATCAGTGAGCGTGAATCAAAACAGTAACGTCCTACTGTGGAAATCAAAACATTAAGCTAAAAGATGCTGAAGCTCTGCTGAGCTGATGAAACTGAGCTGATGATAAATCTCTATGGGCTCATCATTATAAGCATCCACTTTCAGAGTACTAGTAATGCAACGCGCTGTTGGTATAAAATTATTGATGATAGTCAAGCTTAAGTTTTTGTTTCAGGTTATAGATCTATGCAGGCACATTTAAAAACGTCATATTAATTGGCTATGAAGGCTCTCCCTGATTGTCATCTGCACCGTTGAATGAACAATGATTCCATAATTTACAATCATAAAAAGGTTGTGATGCTATAGGAGTCTAGTATATTTTTATGTTATAGTACGCTAATAGCATTTTGATGAGCGAATCTGTGTGAGAAGTGTACCTAATTGAAGGAAAAGGCTTGAAATGCATTGTTAACGGGTCAGAGAGACACCACTTATGGCCCTGATGATGATATGCAAGGTGTGGAAATGCATTTCCAATCTCCCTGGCTTGAGCCCATCAGTTTCCATTCAGAAGTGTGTGCACTTGTTCATTAAGCTTATGCGTATCATCAACTGGTGCACTCATTCTATCAGGCAGATATGGCAGGGATAAAACGATGTGAAGGATGGAAATTCAAACAACCATTCTCATTTGCAAAGGTCATTAAAGCCTGGCATACATTAGAAAATCTGCTAATTATGAAATGGCTTAACTCCACATTCAGTGGGATTATGTCTACTCATTTAGAATATGTTGATCCCCTCCCTTACTCGTCACAAGACAGTTGATGTATGGGACTTGTGGCACAGAACTAATGTTCCCAGTGCTTGTCGGTCATCTTAACTGACTGTAAGAAGTCCATAAAAAGTGGACGTCTTGTTCTGAATGAATAGCTGCATCAACACGACGAGACAGACATAAGTTTTACCGCTGCTGGGAAAATCTGTTGTACTGATGATATTTGGCTCAGCCACCTCATCTTATTTATTTTACGTTAGAGTCTTTGAGTAAATAAACTGTGTATGAGCAAATAATGATCACAACACAGTTAAACTGATGATTAAAACCTTTAAGCTGCATCTCGGATCAAGTGTTCTACCTGCAACATGAGTCGAGTACATGAGCTTCTCTGAGTTTACATCTGGGTTTAAACACAGAATAATCTACTGTAGTGATTTACTCTGACATGACCTTTTTTCACATGCAGTCGCACAACACTGGTGCTGTCAGATGTAACATGATACAGAGTCAAAATATACAGCACATATCTGACTCTAAAATAGTAACACAACTTATGAGACAGCCTTATGAACAAGGGTAAAACATCTTTCATTCTATGAAAACAGGTTTCCCGTCTGGTACCTTTTTTATTCTGTGTGAAGATAATAGTACAGAGAGATGATCCCTCCCTGATAAAGTAATACATATTATTATTGTTATCAAGTATGGCAAAAATACTTGCAATGTGATACAAAGAAGTTGTCAAAAATATGATTTTCAAGTTTAATAGAAACACTAAACGCCAATTTAGGTAATCATTATGTCACTGAATTAACTTATGATGCCACAGCAGGGCTGGGTAACATGGCCTTAAAATACAATACAGTATATATAGATTTCTTGGAATCTTTATAGGCAACCAAATGAAATATCACAAAATGTTTCATCTAAATATTACGACAGTGAGACTGATCATCAGTAACAAGTATATAATGATTGAGTGGGTAAAGGCAAGCATAGGAACAAGTAGAACAGGCTGGTAAGTTCGGTGAATTACATAATTGTACTTATAAAAATCAGGAAACAACAACACTTATGCCATATCAGCATGTAACGATGTCCAAAATCTAAGATGATATAACGTCTCATCCACATATTGCACAGCCCTATGCCTCAGTACACAGCAGAACGCAGTATTAGGCAGAAGTCTCTACTTAAGATGAATTCAGAATTTTTCTATAAAGCAAGTTGGTAATGACTAATATATTTAATGATCAAAGTTTTGTGAAAATGAGGGCACTTTAAAGGGCAAAGAAACATTAAATTAACATTTGTTCTGGTTTTCATATATACTGTACTTGTTTGTTTTGAGGTCATTGTATACTTTCTGTTGCCATGGTTACAACATCACTTTAAGGTCACATAACTTTTGCAACTCACTTAATTTAGACTAAGGCGAGGTGAATCCGTACAAAGTAAATATGTTCACAGTTCTGTATGACATTAAACTACTGGCAAAGACGACCGTATATTTACATAAACAATTCCAACCTTTTGATGATTAAGCTGATTAAAACTCTTTAATCTTTACTTCATGTAATTGGTCTTAAAAAAAGAGGAGATTGAGTAATTCTTGTTGAAATGTAACTTGTTGTTGCACCACCATGGCAAATATAAACATTAATGTGGATCCAGTTAGAGGTGGCCAACACAATTTCCATCACGAATCTGTCTTCTTCTCACATGACAGAATATTGCACTGACTTGCGTATGTTTCCGAGAAACCGATTCAACCTCCGTACTATTGACAGTCTAATTCACAGTTAACCCTAATGACTTACCTCCAATAACGCTTGCTGCAATCCAATAATTGACGGAGAATCGTCCTACTTTAGAATATTGAACCTCTTACATGGATCGGATGCACAATTGTCACAGACTGGACCTTTCAAAATAGCCCCCACATTGTAGATCTTGTTGGATCAAATCACTCTGAATTTGGTCTATTTAATAATCCAATTGCCAATTAAGACAGGCGGCAGTGCTTAGATCTATAAAAGGTTAATAAGCCTCAGCTGCAGTGTGTTTCTCTTGGGTAAATGTCACTTAGACGTAGGCCACCATGGGTCAAGATCTCCCTCCAGATCTAAATTTAATCACATAGCATCGCCTGGCCCCGTCCTCACCCTCATTAGTCCTTGGCTTGTGCAGGAGTATGATCTGCCCTGTTTTAGCCCCGGCACTCTCCTTCCAACCCCCGTTTCTGACCCAGACGTGCCATCAGCCGGCAGCATCCACACATTCACAAACTCAGAAGTTCAACAACTCTGCAGATCTACAGTAGATTTGCATGACATGTGGGTCTGCAGGAGTGTCTTGCACCGGGGGGATGCTATGAAATTTGCCCATACCATCATATGGTGCGATCTGTTGGCTGAGCCGTCACCTGATGCAGGCCCGTGCCACCTGTCGGCCTGCCCCAGATAATGACAGAATGACCGGAGTGATTCAAGCAGCCGTCTCATCTTAATTATCTCCTCAGAGTTTAATTAACTAGCTCATCTATTGGCCAACAGAAGAGGAGAAAAAAAAAGCAGCCTCGAATCACTTCAAATCACAGCCACCGAGACAGAACGGATCATGGTAAGATTATTGTTTTGTTTAAAGCTGCCGAAACGCACGAGGTGCATCATGACGAATAAATCCTGAGAGGAAGTGCATGATTAGAATGGATACATTTCCATATTGTTTGTGGGAGTACCAGAGGGAAAGTGCTGTCATGCGCTCTGTGTGCATTATGAGTGTGTCACTTATTTTACTACAGCAGTGAACGCTGAAAAGATGTCATGGTGTAAGGAGTCCATATGGAACAGAATGCAAAATCATTTAGTTCTGAATGTTAATACGAATTACGAACAAAATGGGTAATAATTCTTCTGCCCTACAGAAATGATTAACATAATTCTGATAAATAGGCAGATGGCAGAATGTGTGAATTGAGGTAGATTTATCTTAATTAATATCTTGAACCTACTTGGAGAAAGGTAAATGGCTCCACCGGGGCCAGAGATGTTCCTCTGTCTTGTGTGTGTATCTTTCTCATGGCCTGACATGTAGTAGTGGCCTGAGGATATTAAGTTGCTCTCCAGGTATGCATCAAACCCAGGCAGCCTGCTGATAATGAACATATACCCAGGCAAGCGAGCAAGCAAAGACACACACACACGCACACACGCACACACAGATGGATACACACCCCATCACACCCCCACTTTTAGTCCACACTCACACAAAAAACAACATTTAAACAGTTTTTCCCTCTCTGAGCTGCAGTGAGCTGTACGAGACTAACATTCATCATCATTTTCCTGAGCTCGAATCTCTTGCTTTATTGCCGGTGTCGAATAAAGTGTGAATTTCTTTTTACTCATCACAAATTAAGGCAATTAAAATGTTAATTATTACAAGTAGAAAAGGGACAAAGGAATTCAAATAAATTGATGTATTGACGTTTTTTTAATTAATTCATTCGGGTTCCTACTGTGTTGGATAATTATGCTTAAGTGTTTAATTACATATTTTGATGGGATCCTCAATTACTCTGGCTTAATAAAATATCATTAGCCTGTCTCCCAGGTTCTAAGCTGTGGAGACGTACAGTATTAGTCGATGTATTTAAATAAAATATTAGATTACAAGCTGGTTGGGATATGTGGCAGGTCTCCGGTCCTCAATCTTCACTAAATCTCTGTTAACCTGGAAGCAGCTCCTCACATCAAAGTTTGACACAGCAGCAAACAAACAACGTTAAATTTACATATTAATTAGTGGCAGGCTATCAGCACGGCTGATGAATTCAAATGTGTGGCCCTTCGCTGTGGCTTTGCAGCGATCCACTGCCACAGTGCCGCCTTGCGGGAGACTCAGCGCTCAGCCCAGCAGAACAATGAGAAATTACCTAGACCTAAAGGCCAACCAAACCCTCCCCATCACAGACAGGTTTTATTACATGGTGAGTGTAAATATTCAATATCTTTTCACTGACTGTGTGTCTTACAAATCAATTTGCAGTGTCACGACATCAACTGCAAAATATGCAAAGCGCAGATAAGTACCTAGCTGTCACCCATTCAGTGTTGCTCAGTCAACCTCCTCTGTCAAAATGCACGAAAGGAAGAGATGACTGCCATCTGGTCGCTGTATGAATTTATCTTGTTTAAATCCTCTAAAGGTTATTGCAGTTATGCAAGTGATCCCTCAGTTTTTCAGCTTTGCATTACGGAGCAATGGGAGCCCGGAACATGTTTCCACTGTGTATTCTGTAGGCTCTACCACTTCAACATGCATTTTTTAAATGTGTTTTACATCTTCTTGCTAGGAACAAGGATCCTCGGCAATGGCTCAGAGGCAAGATCCTATAATTAGAACACAGTTCAGTTGGTTAGCAGGTAATTTACCTTTAGGGGGAGAAGTCTAATTATTGTCTTTGAAAAGCTAATTTAGCGTCAAACACTTCAGGTGTCTTTTCCCCTCTCTTCAGCAAAGGGAAAGGTATCCTGGAGCACTGTGGGGTCTGAGCCATCTCTTGTGCCTGGTGCTTTTACTGTTTTATGTTTACATGGCTGATTCCTAAAGAAGAAATTAGAGCTATAAAAGCAGTGCAAAGCTCCTTTTCCCTTTGTTATCTCCAGCAGGTGTTTGGAGCTTTTTTTTTTTTTTTTCCAGAGGAAGCCACCACGCCTTGACCCGCCGATAAATGCTCTAAGCAGGCGGACCTGTTTTCTGGCAGATGGTGTTTGTGAGTGACACCGGTTCCCAGCAGAAGCAGGCCCAGGGATATGATCACAGTGGAGTCTCTATAGAGCAAACCAGCCTGGTTACCTGACGGCATATGCTCTGCTGTGGCCTACACCTGCTGAAGGATGGCGTTTACACCACAGTCCCTGGACTCCACCTCCGAGAAGGCTGTTAATCACAGCTCACCACTCATTCAGGTACTTTTAAAACCAGAAAATAACTGAGTAGCCAAGGGGGTTCCTCACTTGAACTTAGTGTCATCCTTTTTTGTTAGTCAGAAATAAATTGTGTTTTCCATTGGTTTCATTATTGCAACATTTAGGAGGCACTAAAAGCTGTTATTTGTCAGCGGAATAAATAGATCCAACAATTTGGACACCATGTACGTGTTGCTGCATTTGTTAGTCCCATCGACAAACATCCCAGGAAATCTACTGTCCCACTGGTGGTTAAACATAAGCTCTGTCCCAATAGCTTACATTATATTTAAGTTTAATGAAGTCACAAAAAAATAATGCACAAAAAAAATCAGTATGCACAATAGAATACACTAGATAGTTCCATGTCAGCCAACAATAAAATGTTGGCATTGTACGTTTTCTGCAAACCATTGACACATACATTTTTTAAATATCATACAAACATTTCTACAATACTTATTACGTTCAGATCAGTGTATATGACCTGACTTTTAAATCTGTGGGCAGGATGGGATGGTGGTCATGTGATAGCTACACAAGAAGCCAAGCCATAGTAACCCAACCGGGAGTACAATTGTTGCTGTTGTATGTTTCTGCATCCATTTCTATATGTTGCAACTTTATTTCGGTTCAATTTTCTATTTGGTCGGGGTTACAAAAAGGTCATGTTTTGTCTTAAAATACAGATTTTGTCACAACAAACATGGCTGGAGATGTCCCGAGGTCTCCTTAAAAATATTCAGTGGTTTCACACTTACAAATATTGAAACGGTCTCAAACTGCAGTCACTGGCTTGGCAGCCTTCTCACCTTCTGTCATTCCGCCACCATCCCATCTGCCTCCAGATATGAACAAACATGTAATGTGAAGATGACACATACTAGTAGACATGTGAATATGGTCACTAAGCCTATGACACGTACAAATGTGAACATAGCAGTGGTTCGCAGAAACATAAACTGCCAACATTTCATCCTGGCAAGTGGGCTAGCCAAAAACCCCTGTCCAAGACCTTGTTTCAACCCAAGTGCAAAACCAATGGATATTATGACAAACATGAGCGTTGTTACTGCATAACACTGAAAATTTAAGACAGACACGTTGTGTGACAACTTAAAGAAACCAAGTTTTCAACATATCCATGGTCTGCTGAAATGTACAATGCCAACATTTATTCTGGTAATAAATATCCTACAATGCAAAGAGCTACTCACAGCTGTAAACGAGCACCAAGACATGTCTAAACATATATGACTATAAGAAAGTAATAGTCTTCAAAAGGACATCATATATGTATATTTAATATTACTGTGACACCTTAAAGTAAGCTGATTTCTTGCATGCAAAATGCAAGAATAGCATACTAAAATGTACAGACAGACAGTTTGTCTTGTGAAATTGGGACACAGTGTTGCTCAAATGACACCTCCTGCCCCAGAGATGCCGGCCTGTTCACTCTCTACAGTGGGTGGATAAATAAATAAGTAATTCAAAATAACGATCCCCCACAGACAGTCTTTTGTCTCCCATATAAAGGAAATTTCTATTTCAAGTACTAATTGGCTCAGAGTATTGTAATTACACACCCACTTTGTGTTGGTTAAATGTTTACATTATTTTTTGTGATACACAATCAAATTCATGGACGTCTAAATGAAATGTAAAGATAAAGCTGCAGGCACATCCTCCTCTGGCTCTGAGACTGTTTATCCCTCATTGCTGGTAAATTCCAGCCACACCAGCAGGGACTGAAGGACAACAGTGTCCACAGCCACAGGGATCAGTAACAGGTCCACTGCTGAAATATGTGCAAAGTGTCAATAGTCTGGAGCTCCTCTGTCCAACTGGAAGCCATTGAGCTGCTAAAACAGAACTGGTGATTAGGACACAGTCACCCCAGTCGGTGCCAATTCAGATGTCTTAGCTACCCTGGGCACGGCAGTTTGATCTGCCTTGCTGTCATTGATTCACAAGGCTTCCAGCTGGAGCAAAGATCCCCATTGAAGCGTGAGATAGAAACCTCTCCATCTTGGCACATCTTGGCTGGCTCAATCCCCTGCAGGCCATTAGGGATAGAATATGTTGTTTTCTATTTTTTTCCTTCCAGAAGAAAAATACAGTCTGTCTTCATGCTATAACAGCCATTACTTAATTGTGCCGGATTTTCCGAGCAGAGTGTTGCTTTAATTAAGCAGCTAATTGCAATGTAGCTCTTGATTAGCTTTGGGGGATGGGAATGTTCAGACAGGCTGATACGTTGTGCACACTTCAGAATCATTTACAGAAATTGAAGCTAATTTCGCTCTCTGTCTATTGCTGCATTAATTTAATTTGGGTTGCTTTTAGCTCATTAACACTTCTAATTAATACGTTGACATCACTATTAAGATGTCTCTTTGAAATTGGTGTCTCCTGATAATCAGGATGGAAGAGGCTGACGGATGGAGTGAGAGGCTGACGGGGGAAAATGTGGAAAACTCCTTCAGACTGAAGGGGAGGAAGAAGACACCGCGCTCATTTATAAAACCTCTAATATTGTATCATAGTGGACACTAATAGGAGGCTGTGGCAGGTGACTAAATTGGAAATGAAAGGAATGCTGATTGTTTTAAAATTTGATTGGGGTTACTCTGTGCATGTGTGTGTGTGCATTTGTGTGCGATGCTCTGGGGAGTTGGGGGGCGGAGGTGCGTCAGGGCCAGATGCCATACACAGCTGAAGATCACGCCTGAGTAACTGTGTGTTTGGGTTTGTCATTTTAATGAGCAGAATTTAGTGACTATGGGCTGGTAACGCTGCGTGAGAAGCCCCATTACATTACCATCACTTTAACCAAACTCCAGTCAGCAGCATGAATTAAGTAGAATGATTTTTTTTTTTTCCTTTTTGAGTAATTTGTGAAAAAATTAGATTTTTGGATTTAAATTCATGTGTACATTTTGATGCAGCCTACATGCTAATTCTTTATATTTTTTCTGCGTGTCACAATGCAATCCCGCTTTTATAAATGTACCTTTTACCCTAAAAACAAAAAGAAAAAAGGAACATAATAAAAAAGCAGAAAATAATCTTAAAGGAATTTTCATTTTTAAATCCAACCTCGGAATTAAACATTAAACTGTCAGGGAAATCACAGCTGAATTATTACGACTATTACCGCAAAGAGGTTAAAAACAGCAGTGGTTTTTCTCCACATGACAACCACACACACTCAGTCATGTGCCCTGAGCAAAATAATGCCTCTCCGATTGACTTCCTCTCACGTTGTCTTCTATTAGCTTCCATAAGTTGAGAAATAAGCATTGATCGGGAAAGGATTCAGTTATTTGGCATGGCGATCAATAGAGGACCTTGTTTTCCTGTGAAGTGCTTTCTTTTTCCCCGAGTCTTCCTGAGGACAGGCCACACTGTAGGAAAGCCTTCTGTTTAGCACTTCATTAAAACTGCCTCTAATAGGAGCCACCGGGGAGATGCTCCCTGCATCGTGTGTAAAAGCGATCAACATCTGCATCAATTAACCCCTTCGTCCCCACGGGGCCCATTAGGAGGAGGAACACCCTTTAAAGCTGCATATGGTTTTAACTCACAATGGAGAGGGAACAAATATAATTGCTTGTTTGCTTTAACATTTTTTTCTTTCTTTTTTTTTTTTTTTTTGGTTTGCTTTTGCTGTTTTTCAAGAATATGGCTGTGTAACATTTTTTTCCCCTCAAATTGGATGAAGGCTGCAGAGTTGGAGCAGTTACAGCTCACTGTCTCTCATGTGACAAAGTTTGACATTTCTATTTTACTTTTGCTGATTATTGTTGTAGACAAACTATATCTAAACAAATAATTGTTTATTATAAGTCAACATTATTGCCCGGACTTACAGTTTTACTCTGAGTGTTTATATACTGTGTTTTTTTTGTTTTTTTTCTATCCTCGATCCACAGACAGGTCCAATTAGAGAGTCTTCACGAGCAGCAACAACAGTGTGGACACCTGAAATCACTATTGGCAGAGGAGCGTTTATTGGTAAGAGTTTTACCAACAAATCGTTTGTGGAGGTGCTGTCATTTGGAACAAATCAGTTCTGTAGCACAAGATAAATTCTCTTTTAAATTTACATTATGTAGAGAAAATACTGAGAGTATTTATAAATATAATGAATAAAGTCGGGTATTATTCCTGAATTGCGTTTGTGGTCATACTCACACTCTGAGCCATGATAATTTATGCAACGGATATTAATAGAGCAATTTTTCATTTACAGGAAACGTTACAGCAGTGCACCATTTCAATGAGGGCAAATGAGAACATTTGCTTAATTAGACAGAACTTGTTTAACTTTGAGCGCGACGTAATATTATGTTTAAATTGGGAGTGATTCTTCACAGTATACGATAAGTTCAGTGACATTAAACTGGAGTCAGCCTTGCAGTGTATCTGTGGGATTAAACTGTAAAATATTTGTTTAATAGAGGGGACATGGTTAGCTGCTCCACAAGGTTATGAACTAAAACAAAAAGTTTATGATCTTAATTGAGAATTTTATAATTAAAATGTATATGTATATATATATATATTTTTGGGGAGTTACTCTGAGAAAATAAGAAGGAGCGGGAAGCTTCTCTCCTCACCTGTCCACAAGTGTTTATCCCTCAGTAAACAACGACAGCTGAGCCCTGATTCGTTTAACAAACCCCAAACCAAATCAAGAGTAATAAAATCACTCATTTTGGTTAATGAGCATATTAACAGCAGAGGTAGTGTTTAAGCACAAACAAGAACAACAACATTAATAATTGCAACTCTCTAGTGCCTGGCTGATGTAAGCTTTAATAATTAACAAGTCTTTGTCTTATCCCCTGGAGGCTGTATTCCTATTATCCAACTAAGTTACAAACGAGTAATTACGCTGTCACTGAATGGTCACAACTGTTTACCTCAGAATATCCCCTGGTCTACATTTAATACCTACTTTCAATCTCCAGCTTACCTGACAGATGCCTCAGTTAACGGCGAGGCATGGCATTTCAACTTATTTATTTCACTTTTTCTCCTCTTATTAGAGGATTACTCCTCTTACCTCCTGTGTTTACATATTAGTGCTAATCCAATTGAGTCAACAAGGGCACTTAGTGCAGGCTATGAACTGAGTCTGAGGGACTTAAAATGGGAGGGGAGGGGATATTAATTTACTTCTTCAGATTTTAGGCTTCCAGGGAAAATAGTTTTGAACATCTGCTATGACAAATGAAGCATTGCGAGAGAGCATGTTGTCAGTGAGAGCCTCAGCTGCCACGCTGGTGGAGGTATCAGTCGGCCTGTAGAGGGAGCCCCTGGTTATGAGTCTGTCTATGGAGCTGCACTAGCACTAATGTAAACTGCATAATTTTGCAGAGTTTTAAATAGCCTTTGGGGAAACATTCAGTAAATGTATGGAATATGATCTACTTCGATTTCCAACCTCTTTCCCGCTAAAACACACACCAAGGGGATGAGCCGCTTTCACAAACAAGTTCAGAAATCTTAAAAGTGCAACACAAGTGATTAGGATAGGAAATGTGTTCGGCTTAAGTTTAGTCTGGGAATTGATGTAGGCGCAACAATTTCTTGCTAATGAGGATTCAGATCCCTGGGCTCTCCCGTGCCTCTCCCTCTCTCCACCATCATCTCCATAACATCAGTCATGATCTTTGACCTGAGGGCCATACCCCATGTCAGCTGAAACTAATTAGCCTTTGATCGCTGGTGACTGCACACAACACGAGTCACACCGGAGAGGTGTTTTTTTTGTGTGTGTGTGTGTGTGTATGTGTGTGTATGTGTGTGTTTTACCAAGGGAACTGGTTGCTACACTTAGCTCATAAAATACCTTGATGTGGAGACTGGACATCTTTTTTAACTGTAAAAACATATAAATGATTTCACGTTCCGGCTTTGTTCTGGCTGCAGGTATATGTGCATCAACATCAGTCACATTAGTTCTTGTTGAACAACATGTTAAGGGCTAATATAGAAGAATAGCCTCATATTATGCAGAACTCAATTAATATGTCTTGCACTGTATCGGCTCATTATAGAGCCTGTATTTGTTTAGTTGAACCATTTATCTTCCCCTAATTAGTTATAGATCAATAAGGCAATTGATTTTGCAGTATGCTCAGAGATTCAGTGGAGGAGTTAAAGCATGAAAAATGCAATACAACCTGACCGTTACATACAGACAGAAACATGACTCTTCAGATTTCCCCAAAGACTTTGTACAGTCAGCCATTATTTCTGTCAAAAGTCCCTCATGAATGACTGATTGTGGGGAGGAAACGGCATCATTTACGATTGCAAACAGTGTCCTAAAATCCCATCTGTGTTTGGAAACGCAGAAACAAATCTGAGCTTAATCAGGTTTGTGAGCATAAATGATCTTCAAGGAGGGTAAATCACAGCAGTGGTTCACGTCTGTAGAGGACACGAGATGACATGTTGTGTTTTGTCAAAGGGGCTTTTTTTTTCCAGGCATTTTTATCATTAATCATTAGCCTGTCCCTCTTTCTCCAGGGCTCAGAGATGATGGCAGCTAATTAAGTAGTGGCTGGTGTCAAGTATACTAAGAGACCATGTTAGGCAGGGAGCTGCTCCCTCAAACCACTGACTTAAAGCACATTTGTTCCCTCCGTCTTGTTTCCCCGGCTAAACTTCTCTCTTTTTTTGCACCTATTTCTTTGAAATGCAGCAATCTACATTTCCTCTTTCCAAATTCTCCTGCTGCAAAATAAAGAGCGTTAAATTATACAGCATGAAGGGTTCAAACGCGCAGGCATGCAAAATGGTTTGGCTTTGTTCGCAGTAAGCTGGTGGAAGACAAAATTTGGCAGTATGAGTTGAGGCATTTCAAGTGTGGAGGGAACAGAGTCAGAACATAGTGTCATAACGAAATGAATAAGCATTTTTATTTTCTCTCAAGAAGTTGAGCTGCTAATGTTTGTATTTCATTTTGGCATTACTAAAATGACTCAAATTGTAATTGCTTTTTTATAAAAAAAAAAAAAAAGAAAAAAGAAAAAAAGAAAGGTGCAGCAGGACCACTGAGTGAAAGGGCTTTGTGTGTGGTGGAACCAAGCTAGTAAAGTAACACCCATTAAAACGTAATTTGCACCTTTAGGCAGTTCATTAATATAGTGAACGGTAGAATCACACCAATATAGTCTGTCCTCACCTTAGGGCACCATCTCTATTCATCAAAACACACACACACACTTCTCATTTTCACTAACATTAGTCACCATTGCTGAGCTAAGAAGACAATAGGCACATGTGTGTGTGTAACGTCCCACAGTCGCTGTCAGCCCCCCTGAATGGCCTGTCCAAAGTCATTATTTATAATTTGGATGCTAAATGAGGGCTTGATGTGATCTGTGTCTTAAACAGTGACAATGCTTTTTGACAACTCCTGCCACTTCTGCCTTCCAAGAGATGACATAAAGAAAATAGAAATACTTAACATGTATCCTCACCATTATTGTCGTTTTATCAACATGCTGCCGGCACGTCGTAATTTTTTTTTTGAATGGCTCACATTATCATTTGACTTGAATATCTTTTTCAGGGAGGGTTTCACTAGAGTAATCGCCAGAGGCTGCAGTGATCCAATCAATCAGCGTGACTGAACTTCACACACTTCACTGTTCTTAACTCTCGAACGCAGGCTCTCTCCACAACGAAGGCCACACATAAACTAATATGACTTGTGCACAAACACACACGCACACACACACCCTGAGGCCAGACTACAATGGCTGCAGTTCTGCTCTCCACCAGCAGATGACCAATTCTCTGTCTTTTTCCCCAGTGGACCGTTCTGTCTGGGTTCTCCATGAATTTCCCTTTCTTTTCATCACTCTCTGATGTCCAGCTGCTCCTGTCAACACCTTCTTACAGCTAGCAATTCATTGCAACATACTGGCAGCTGAGACCCCTGTGATGAACTTCAATCTGCCGTTTGCAGAGGGGGCTTCACCCTGAGTCGGGCTAATCAAGGGAAACACCCCCTTCCAAGAGGGAGGGCGTCTACAGACAGATTGAGCCCAAGTTACCCCGTAATTACCCTGCCACTGCCCCTCTGCTGCAAGCTGCTGCATCTGAACCCAGTCAGCAGAGGAACAGACACTTTGGTGATTACTTTCCAATCTGTTTAACAGTGAACAACAACAACCTATGTGCTTCCATTACGCTCATAAACCACAACTTTTTTTTTTCCTTCCCTGAAAACATTTTCTGAGGGTTCAGAGCACCAGGCATTTTGTTATGCTTCCTACGGTAACACAGTGCAAATGTCTCTTGCCGCGGGTTTCGATTATTTCCAACTTGGTGCAGTCCCTGGGGGGAAGTTCTCGGGGCTTTCTGAATTTTATTAAAGCCTCTACAGCTGATTACTTGGAGTGAGGTGCACAGGTTGGTGCATTTTAGGAGTGGAGTGGAGGCCTGACAGGGTCATGTTTAACATGTCCACAGGCAATCAATTCACCTTAACCCCTCCTGGTACTCCAGCCCTCTCCACCTAAGCTGTCCTTAATAACCAGGCAATGGCGAATTACTGATAAGGCACTGGGGTCTCTGACCTATATATCCCTCCCTGTATGTATTGGAAAAATCCACCCTGAAAGAAATGTACATTTATAATGCATAGAAATGGTGAAATTAAACAATCACACATTGCACGGCTGTGAAATTCACTTTATTCTTGAGTTTGCTCTACATGGAGGGTTTGTTTGGTGTGACGCATTGGGCTAAATTGTCTAGATGGAAGTATGATCTGGCACACGATGGACATGGATGGTTGGGTGAAAATCTGTAAAATCTCACACCAGCACTGAAGGAAACACAATGATTTGACAGCAACAGTGTCCAGATTCTACAATGTGTCAGAGGGCTTGGGAATTAATCCTTATTTAGGTGAACATGTATTACTGTGCGAGCAGAAAGTGATAAAAGAAAACATACATTTTGTCATATTGTTTACATCTGGAGGCTTGTGTGTTTTAGTCCGCAGCATTACATTTTGTTTCATATTTGAATAAAAGGTGATCAACATCAGTCAAAGCGCCAAACCTGGTTAATGAGACAAAGTTAAATTATGTTAAAAATCGCACAGAAACAGATTTATCCTAACAGTGGAGTTTTATCTGCCTTATTTTACTCTGAAATCTTCTCCAGCTCACTGGCTACATGCATTTCTCTTACATGTCAGTGACCCCTGTGTAAGTTTTTACTTAACAAGCATGCAAAGGGTTCTACATTTGCCCTCATATGACAGTGACTAATTGCCCTGAGGATGCGAGCTGCTTGTTAGGCAAAGGGAGGATTCTCTTGCTCTTCACCGGGCTAAATTAATTATTTCTCCTTTTCAATTCACCCTACCTCATCTTATAAAGGTTAGAAACCAGATATGAAGATTTTCTTTCTCTAATTGTATGTTGCTAATTTTCCATGTGGACTTGCTCCCAGTTGTGTTTTTCAGCATGGATATTTCACATACTGCAGCTGTTAAGAGGCCAAATTAATGTATGGCAGGCAATTTAATAAAGCTCTGTATGTTCGTAACGCTTTGAAAGTATGGGAGTCAAGGTTGTTTTAGTCTTTATTTTTAAATTGAATAATTTCTTATTATTCAGGTGAGTTTCTTCATGTTACACATAGAATGAATTCTGTTATGCATGTTGTAGGATTTTCTTAATTGAATATATAAATAAAGGAATTCTTGGTTGTCATAGTCTATACACAATTTTTACTGTGCTGGGACAAGCTCGGGCTTGAGTAATGGAGTAATGGACCACATGTATCTAAACTAAAGAATGATATACTAGTCATATGATCCATATTTGTACTGTAATCTATTTTATCTGCAATAAGATTGACAAATAAACTCTGATTCTGTTTTTTTAAAGAAATGCTGAATATTGGATCCACTTCTTGTTTACTTCCAGAAAATTACTTACTTACTCACGATTACCATTAATACAACAATCACAATTCCCCTTCCACTACATCATCTTAGCGTTTGTTTCCAACTTTGACATATTTTTTTGCTCAAAATCTGCACAAACATCGTATTTACAGTATTTTGTATGATTTAAAAGTACATGTGTAAAGACTTCTTTAAACTGTTTCTGTGCTCTACTTGTTTTTTCTGCCAGCTGTCTCACCCGTTTCTCATCTCTCCAGTCAGAGACTTGTCTTTTTGTTCCGTCAGTGAGGTACCTGTGCAGCTGTCAGGGTCGCGGCTGTTTAGACAATTAAGAATGTTAGACGGAGGGGGTTAGTGAATCACTAAGAACATCAATCTGGCTGGACATTGTGCTCTTGCATTACCACCCTGCTGTTTTGGTATTTATGCCCACTGTTTACACAGAGCACACAGAGGGGGTCCTCCAATCAATGCCATTATCTTTGCTAATACTGCTGGTACAGGTCTAGCAGACTCTCATCCCTTAATGATCAAAATTAAGGTGTGCTGCATCACAGGAACTTTTCACATGTTTACAGCAGATAGCATTAATCTGCTGCACCTCCTTACTTTGTGTCGTGTTATATAACAGTTGGTTTTCTGCATTTATCCTTTATCCACCCTGCACATATACAGTATGTCTCAACCACCTCCCCTTGTGTTCAGCACCATTTCACCCCACCTTCCCCCAACCTTTACCGCCCTGTGCCTGTCCCTGGACAGGTTTCAGCATATAAATTTGAAAATGATTTGTCCTGCCCTCTTAATAATAGATGAGAGAGCAGAGTCAGGGTCCCTTCAATAAACTCCATCCTCGCTTTAATTAGTGAACAAAAAACGCCAGGCCTGCTGAGGACTCTGGCTTTGGCTCTGTGTTAGTAATTAAAACTGAAACCACCAAAAGGAGAGGAGAGGAGAAGGCTCTATTTTTAACGGGCAGGCTGTTTGGTGCCGAGTGCCCGTATAAGGTTCTGCAATAAAGAGTGATAATGAAGGTGTGAGACCTCTGGGGGCTGACTGGGCGCTCGCTACAATGGCTGCTCTCACACCAGACTGAAATACAGGGAGCAATTAGAGGAGGCAGTGCATAGACTGGCCACTAGAGATTAGTTAACACCTCAGGAGCTCCGCTTCAGGACAGGCACATGCTTGTTTTCTTTCTCTCTCTTTTGCTTTCAAGATAACTCACTAAGGTCTTAATGATGAGATTTATTTTATTCAATTGTCATCTCAGACAGATAACGTTTCAGCCGGTCTTGTTGCAGGTTGTGTCGGAAGAGAAAGGGTCATTGATCTTTTCCGAGATTTGTAGTTTTCCTTCTAAATTATTCACACACGTATAAAATCTCTTACTGTCACAAGCTTTTTCTCCACATACGGGTTTAAACACTATGACAAGCGCTGCCTGAGTTGGAGGAGACCTTAAGCCCAAGAACCAATCAAGAGGACATTGTTAATGGAGGCCACATATAAGCCGTTAAGCCAGTATATGCATAATGTTATTTAATTGGAGTCATAAAAAGCCAATTAACCCCCTCCCCCCTCTCTCTCCCTCTCTCTCTCTCTCTCTCTCTTTCCCACTCTCTCATTCTGTCTCTTTCTCTCTGTCAAATCACTGTGAATGTGTGTGCATGGGTGACAGAAATTTGAGTATGGGATGCTATTGTACAAATGTGTTGTGTTGCGTAAAACACTACTCATTTTTGAAAGCAAATTCTTGAGCTCTGTAATAATTCCTGCAACATTCAGATGCATATCATTTCTATAAATAGGCAAATAAAGAATGGAGTTTGGTCCTATTGAAATATTTGTAAATGAGAAAAAAAAAAAAAAAAAAAAAGGGGGGGGGGGCTGCAATGATGAGGAGCTTCCATGTGATCTCTCTTTTTTTTGCCTTCTTATTTTCTGAATATAGGGATTTTGACAATATATTTGCTCCCAGGAAAATAGCAACAGTGGGTCGCAATATTGGATCTGTCAGGCTCAGGCCATTTAAATTTCAATGGCAGTAAAGTGGGGGGAAGCAGACACTGTTAAATATGATGCTTGAATGAAAATCTAAACCCTCCAATACCTCTAAGCAATGTAACTCAATGAGATGAATTAACTGTAAATGCCTCATTCTCTGTGCGAGTGTCTTCCAATTTAAAATCTCATTATTCATATAAGATCCTGAACAAGGTGACTCTTAGGATAGATCGAATAAGTGAAGATAATCTTACCGGACAGTTTTATGCAAATAGGAAATGTATTGAATCAACTATGAGGAGAAAGGGGAATCAAATAAGCTAATAAAGTAGAGTTAGGATGAAAAACACCATGAATAATGTTTCCTCCCTATCTCGGCTCAGTGCTTATGCCACTGCCTGCGAAGTTACAAAGTGTATTAATTCAAAGGATGCTGTCATTTACCGTGCATTCTCTATAGTATTTGGTGAAAAGTATTAACAGTCCGCTTCAATAAGCCTTTCAATGTCACGAAATCAGTGAACTGCTTAATCGCTGTTGCCACAATCTTTAGATCATCACAGTTACAATATCTTAATATTTATTCCCAAATTACTGGCAATGAATTTTCTGTGAATAGTGTCATTTACACCTTGAGCGCAGGTAATAATAGCTCATATTATCGCTCTGTACCAGTTGGTTCGATTTTTTCCCAAGAAGACTTCAGACAGCCACTAATAACAGTTTGTTGGAGAGGTCCATCAGACAAGGATTGATTACAAGCCATCCTAGTCAGGGCTGCGCAGGTCTGCACAAGTTCATCCATAATTCATAGTATAAATAATGTAACATTCATTACACAGAAAATATGAACTTTTGTTATGGTTTGTGTTGCAGACATTCTGCTTATAAAGCTAACATACTCAGTGCTTTAATTTGTTCTTCACCCCAAGGGTGAAACGCAAATGACAAATGCAATGATATAATTATATAATAGCCTCACAGACAAAGCCTGTAGATAAAGGAACTCTGACAAGGCCATGCATGCTATTAAGAGGGGGATGCATTGTATTTATTAACCTGCAGGATTAACCTTGTCCAGTAACTATACGTTAGAAGTCAGATGTGTTTACTTATTTACATTTGGTCACACGGACACATAATTTAAAAGAATTGCTCCGTGTTATCTGAACTGCAGTTATAGCTTTGACTGCCTTTCTCCATTGGACTTCAATGATTTGCTCAATAGTGGCTCATTCAGGATGACTCCTACTACACTTACTTTTAGAGCCGGAGCAATTTACCACTCAAAGAAGTCTCAAGAGGGGGAATTTTTTCTTGTGTGGATTTGCAAGATTTATAGCAAAGACAGCTGTGTGTCAACGGCTGCGAGGCTACCATAGGCCCACCCATCACTCCACATTAGGACTCCTTTGAACATAAGTATATTTCACTCCGAGTTGGTGACATGCCGTGTGAATCTGTGGATGTGAAATTATACATATTTGAGCACAACAGTGGTTAGCGGGAGATAAGCGTGGAGGAGGAAGCTGGGAATTATAAAGGAGATCACAAAAAATTATGTGCAACGTATTTTATGGGTTTGAACTAATTTCCTCAACAAAAATCGTATGCGCTTTTTTTCTCGGCTTCTGCTGCTAAAGCAAGCGCTTTGTCTGATGAATAAGTTCTGTACAAATGTTTGTGAACATGGTACGTTGTTCCATAGCCCACAATGCCTCCTCTGCAGCCTCTCAGAAAGAAATTATCGTTCATTCAACCACAAAAGTAAACAATTTCAGTCATGCTCAAAGGAATATGACAAAGTTGGGGAAAAGGGCTGTGAAAGGAAGTGAGGAGACACTGTAGATCTGAGGCAGTGTGCAGGGCAGAACGTGCTGTATAGGTGAAAAAAAAATAACAGATTGAGCGGGGCTGTAAATGTGTCAAAAAGAGGGAAAACCTGCGGTGAGAACAAGAAACCTCCTTCCTCTTCCCTCATCTGTCTCCACTATACTGACCAAGTCCATCTGGATCAAAGCACCTCATGCAGGTTCGTCATCTGCAAATCCCTCCACGCACATTAGCCCTACATCAGGAATCACTTCCTACAGAATATTTACCTCAAAGCTTCCCCGACATCAATCTTTCACAACACCTAGCATGAAAATTAATTCACAGAAACTTCTGGGTTTCAAGTTCAATCACCACACTTTGAACTTAAAAAACGTTTGCTGTTCGAATGGCGCGTATTTTCTCTCCACACGAGCACATCCGGGCTGGCCATCCTGTTTGATTTGATGGGTTATTAAACACTTCTGTCAATAAAAAGCGTGGTGAATGCTAATTTCTGAGCCCACCATCGATAAATGACCATGAAACCAGTGCAAATTAACCTCCAAATGTCATGGGAAAAGCCGCTGCCACTGCTATTACTGTATGTGCTTCAGGTAGGCAAAGCATGGTGACAGACTACACAGGACATATGCTTTATATAACTAATGCATTTTTACACTCAATGACTCTAAAATCCAAGGGCTTTTATATATACAAAAATGCATTGCAAGATTAGAATACAGCATTATCAAAGGATAGCAAAGGCTTTGATACCAGTGATGTGCTATCCACTTACTTGCTGACGATTCAGCCTGCTGCTACAACCAAGACCCATCAACTCTGAAGCTTCTGATCGTTGGTCCAGTGCACTTTGTGGATGCCTGAATGGGTTGTTTGGGGCCAATGGGGATATTGGTGGTTTTAGAAGTGAAATAAAGCTCAAAGAAGAAATCTGGTGATATTTCATACTGTACCTGTTGTTGACGTGTCACATGAAAAGACCAAAACCAACAATAAATTGATTCTCCTAACAAGTATTCTTTGTATAGCCAAAGCCTGACATTGCTTTCTGTGCCATGGATTAAAAACACACTGTTGAACCGGCTGACATGTTCTTTTATACTGATGATCATGGGTACTGTAACTCAGTCTCACATTCAGAGTCCCGCTGCCCTAATATTCACTAACGCATTATATCTGCAGGTTAGAATAGTTTCAGCCGTATTGAAACCAACCATTTACTCCTGTTTGAGTAACTTTTATTTGTACCGAGTCTTTTTTTTTAAGTTTCAGGATAAATTCATGATGATAATTCATTTCAATTGCACATATTCAGGAAAACCAAATGGGCTCCAGAGTATGATCCATAGACAGGGTGAAGATGTTGTAAAGTATTTTAGTCTTTTAATAAGATTTGGTGATGTAACATACTATCACAGCATATATAACAGTCATTAAATGTAATCTATATTTTTTTATGGATCGAGTCTTGTTCAGCATTGATTAGCAGTGGATCTATCACACAAATATGATGCATCTTTTGCATTTAAACAAACCAGTAATTTCATATGTCTCATATATTTTACTGATGCTTTCAAATGTACTTTTGTGCACCATCTAAACTCACATATTCAAAAGGACTGTGTAACAAGACCTCAACAAATAGAGGTTTGTGAAAGAGCATATTATAGAGTACATCATCTATGCCACCACACAGGAGGGCGTGAAGAAATGTTCTTAATTGAGCATTTTTCATGTTCAGTAATACAAAATTATTAATTCATAGTCTCCTAAGTTGTGCTTTTAATATTGCTTTGTATTCATGAAAAATAGATTTGCCTTCACACGGAATTATGTATGCTTTCAGCAAATATTCAGTAAAATATAATCCATTAGGGCAAAAAAAAAAAAAAAAAGTGAGAGAGACGCAAAAACTGTGGTTTTAATGCAACAAATCATTTGCCATTAACCTCACCTGTTATTTTATGGTAAGTAGGGTCTGTGTTATTCTAATAATAACTTCTAACAGAAACCAATCAGGTTAGGATCAGACCGCAACATAAAAAACAGCGACACTGTGACCCTCTCTCCATTACACATGCTACTTTTTGACATGCTGCTCTACAGTGGGGCTTTTACATTTTGCATTTTGATGTTTCAGCTGTTCCAGGTGTCAGGCCTGACCACACAACTGTGATAACAGAGAGAAAACAGCCCTGATGTATGATCCTGGTCTGTCACGACAGGTCAGTACCACAGCTCATTCAACTGCTGATGATACTATAAGTCCTACAACACAGGCTAACAAAGAGGAAAACACATCTACGTAAGTCCTGTAAGCGGTGTAACACTCTGCTGTTGCTGTCCTTTTCACTGCCAATATGAACAGAAATGTCAACAGTGAGCGTCAGTCAGCACCTTGTGTCAGATAATCACAGGAAGTGGAGCTGAGTTCATAATGCTCACCTAAATCCCTCACTGGGCATCAAGTAGGGCAGCAATATTCTCCGATAAGCAGATACGCTGTTTTCTCATAACACGATTATCAGTTATAACTTATTCCAAAACAAACATGACTTCAGGAATGTTCATCAAAGGCTCAGGCTACATACTGCTGAGCTGAAACACACGCTCAAAATATTCCGTTGTTTATTATGCCTTGACATTTAAAAAAACAGCCAAGTGTATCTTTTTTGAATGTTAACGATTCAGGAATATGAATGTGGATACTCTATGATGTGCTCTTTAGAGTCGTATCTGGGCACAGAAGTGATCATTTATTTGCACAGCGGATGAGAGTCAGAAGCAATATTAAGTTTCTTTGCATAAAATGCTCATAGGAATTCATTCATATAGATCCAAAGTTCGTTTCCCCACCATTTCTTTTATGATACAGCTACAGCACAGACTGAGATCTCTCATAGTTGGTCGATATTGATATTGTCCCATTGATATCACTGGCTGAGTTAAAATCCATCACACATTTCTTGGGTTATAATGCTTTCAAGGTTTCTGAAACCGTACTGTTTTACTGTGGCGGGGTATTGTAAATGGATAGGGTTCTTATACTTTTGATTTCCTAGTTCGTTCTACAGTACATACAGATGTTTCTCTTTGTAACTCAATGCAATGTTTTGCTGACATTTTGCAGCAAATGTAAAGGTTATGTCGCAGCAGACATGAGACATCATGTATTTATGATCTATGTTGTTATCTCCGTGCTTTTGTTTCTCTGTTCTGAAAATCCTACAGCTCGTTGAGGCTTTGGAGATGGCGATCATCAGGCGTATGTGTGCAGATCACTTCAGTGATGATTCCCAACAAGTATGTCTATGGCTGCTGGAGGATCTACCATGCACCTTGGCTTATAGTTGCACTTTTGGCTGAACGATCCAAAGAGTCACTCCATTAAGATCTGTCTTGTGCAGCTAAGTCACCACAATAAAATGTTGCAAGTTAACATTTCTGCAAACTACTGACACAATCACACTTCTATGTGTCGTGCATACCATATTAAAATTTCTACCATCCATGTCAAATGGCATCCACCTTTTTTAAGGAGACTACAGGACAATTTCAAGCAGTATTTGTGGCAACAGGAAAACAAATATTTTGACAGGAAGTTGGAACATCTCCAGAACTGTTTGTGGTGACAAAACTGGTTGTGTGATGTCAGAACATTTCAAGCCCTATTTGTAGCAATAAAACCAGGTATTTTAAGCCACAACGTGATCTTTTCCTAACCCTTAACAAATGGTTTTAGTGCCCAAACACAACCAGACACTAAGCAAACACTGAAAGCATTGACAACTGAACTTAAGAAATTTAAATTTTCAATGTGAAAAAATGTAAAGTTTCAAAATATCTGTGGTTTGAAGCAACGTGTGTTTCTAACATTTATTCTGGAGGTTGTGTTGGTCTTGTGTCTCAACTGCAAAGCTCAGTTCTTGGAAAAATTTAAAATCAAGTAAAAATATATAATATTGCTCCACAGTGCAAAGAATCTATGCAAAATCTTTCGACATTTGTTGTTTGGTGGTGTTTCGACTGGAAAAATTAGAAGCTACAAATCTACAAATGCCAGTATGCATGAGTTTGTTCAACAATAGAGAGGAGAGGCTATGCAAAGTTGAATAAAAATATTTGTTTAAGTGAAAAAATAGGGGATGTGAAGACTTTTATAATAGGTCGGTAACAAAGAAACAAACCAATAAACTACTGGAAAAATGTGTAATTTGACTTCCTCTTTCTGAAGTTGTCAGATTTGAAAAGAGATCTATTGTGTGCTTGTGCACTGACGTGCAAAAATTAATTAAATTTTTTTATGTACAAGCTGCTCAAACAGAGCATTATCAACATCAGTGTGCTCAGGTTGTGCTTTATAGGACTATGGATTTGGATCACAGGTTTTGTCTAGACCTCAGAATGAAACACACCACAGTGCCTCTGTGCCACAGACTAACACACTCAGTAAATAAAAGTAAGTTTACCATGATTATTGTCTGACACAATCAGAAAGAGTCCTCTGCACACACAGCCAGAGACGGGCTGATACTGCACAAATCAGCTTGCTAAAACACCCTTGTTAACATTTTTAAACCTACAGAATCATAAAAGGTGATGCCGGGGAATTTTGGACTCCCATTCCCCCTAAATCACACACTCTTGATTTGCAATTCCAAATCTAGAACATAAATAGGGCTTCACGGCAACAGCGTGAATCCAACTAAAAAAACCTTGAATAGATTTTGAATTTTAAAAGCGAGATCAAATGAAAATCACACAAAGGCACCAGCAAGTGGAATTGAAAGTGTGATACAGATGAGGAGGGTGTGGGGGGGTACGGATGAAAACAGGATTAGACTCCACAGGCCTGGTTCCCACAGATTGCTTGAAATGGGGAACAGATTTAAAGCAGGTACTGTGTGTTGACAGGTTTGCTTTTTTTTTTTTTTTTTTTTTGCACAGGCATTTCCCTTTCCTTTTTTTCAGCATGTCTTACACATTTAACTAGACCCATGTCAAAACCTGTTTACATGTCATGAAAAGAAGCGGAACATGTTCAAATCGGGTAAGCTATTGAGGAAGAAACTTGGATGATTTGACAGTTTGAGTCTCTTTAATATTGCCCACTTTGAGCAGGCTGAAACAAATCATATGCACGTCTACAGCGTCGTCTGCTATTAAACGATGTTGTAATTGACGTTGATTAAAATAATGCCATTTCTATGTTGAGGCAAGTGTAAATTCTGCTCTTGTCTACACGTGTTACGCCCGCACAGAGGCGCACAGTAGTTCAGAGGCCGTGTTGTTGTGCCTTGATTTTCTTCTACAAATCAAATACGGGCTGCATGCTTAAGCGTTTCAGCAAGTTTTAGAGATTAAACTGTTTCATGTTTAATGGGATAAGGAGGAACATGAGCTTCTATCCAATCCTGGCCCAATTGAGTGTTTTTAATGCAATTTGTCAACTCCCTCTGCTAGTGGGATTTGTTCCATACTGTTAGATGTGGAGTCAATTACATAGTATCTCTGAAGAGTATTTTGCTTGAGAGATTGCTCATCTGGCAATATTAAAGCTACTTAGTATATGTTTGGCTGGAGTGAAGGAAATACAGTTAACAGTTTTTTTTTCCTTCTAATTCCACATCCACTTTTTTTTTACTGGATGCAATTTTGAAATATGTATAGCTCATGTTGTAAGTGTACACATTAATATAGAATTATATGAGCAAATAAAACATTCACTTAACTCTTTATATGATCCTGAAATGTCCAATATGATTAATTATAGACTCAAAAGCATTACAAATGAGTCACCGGTTAATGTTAACAAATATTCTCCCTTAAGGGCCTCTATTAATAATTTCATATTCTCTCCAAATATTATTCTATCCACCTGCTGTGCGTGATCCCATTTTTCCCTTTTTTTCCCCCCGTTTTGTGATCATACATAATTTAGTCCCTGGCCACATCTAATAAATGATGTTGACATATGCTCTTGCAGAGAGCACTGCCTGGAAGTGTTGGTTGATAAGCTTCTTTGCATTCTCACTGGATCCAATTTTGCTCTATCAGTACATGGGCTCTGCTCACATGGTCCACTAGGCCTCGAGATGTCTCAAGGCTTCCGATTAGTGAAAACTGTTTGAGGGGGGATGAGATTTGTGTAAAATTCAAATTTTGTCACCAATAGTATGTTTTTTTTTTTAAGGGTCCCATTTTTTAAAGATTCTTTCCCCTGTCTGCACAAGGTGGCATTTATAATATCATATTCATTTTCATTTTTTATTCATTTCACTAACTAAACCCTCGGCTGGTCTTTTGTTGTTTTCAAATTAGATTCTAAGGAGAGTTTTTGTGGTATTTGTGTGAAAAGGTTTATAGTGCACAATGAAGAATGAAAAACTATTGTTTTATGGAGGGAGGATGAGTGTGGGGGGTCCGAGAGGGGCTGGGTGTGGGTGGGGGTTCATGAGCCAGACAGCACACCCCCAACACTGAGAGCATGTGGCGAATAAACTGCGCCCACTGAGCCACCAGGATGTGAAGATGGATTAAAAATTGAAATTGCTTTAAGCGCTTATAACCAAATATTTGTCCGTTCTCAGCCTGAAATGAATTCCTACAGTTCCAACTCACCCGCCCCACCTCCTCCCCCTCTTCTTCTTCTTCCACCCAGCCCCGAGCATTACGAGAGAGAATCAATTCGATCAATTCCCCTCTACCAATTGTTTGTTGTTTTTTTTTCTGCTGACCACACCTCAAGGATTAATATTTGATTAGCCTTTAGGAGAGGTGGAAAGTACTTATTAACCTTATTTGTCAATCTGTCAGTGCCACTGCGCGGATTGTGCCTTGCGGCAGGGAGCGCGGGGCCAGAGGGGGGAGGGGATCACTTCAGGGAATATCATGTCTTCCAATGACTGCTCTCCTCTGGATGTTTCATCATAATTATCCATTTTAGGCTGCCGCCACAAGCATGACATTCATTTCAGCATTTTGAACACATTTGTTAATTGATAATATGATACGTTGTCCCACAATAACGTAATGGTATTGATGTTTAGCTGCTGTTTTGCTTCCACAATTTGGCCAATTATGTCAAATTCCTTTCAGAATGAATAACAAGATGGGTTTGTGGTTACTAATTTTATTCACGATTGTTTGTAAACAAAAAAAAATGGAGTATGTTGCCATTTAGGGTCATTTTCATTACAGTCCATGAAGACAAGGCATTTGCTCATTTTGAAATTGATGAGTAAACTTCCACACTGTAAGCAGTCCTTTTTTTCATTAGTAATTTTAATTAAGTCTTCTGCACAACACTGAAATTGACTTTATATATAATTGTTCATTATACGTCTTGTTTTCTACAATGGGGAAATTAAGGGGCCTCAAATGGATGAATCCGAGACATGATTAGTCTTGTTCATCCCAAATGTGTAATTTTTTTAATGCCTGGCGTGAGCTTTGCTGCAAAGTGAAATTGATACTTGGTATATGAAAACATTTAATGAATTGCCAATTCTGTTGTCAAAATCAAGCTAACAGATATTCTACGGGGAAATTTAAGGGGAGGATGCACATTTCAACATTCAAGCGCAGCGGTAAGACATTCATATTGAATTTGTCTTATTGACAATAAAAACACGATTTTGCAGAATTTAAAAGCATAAAAGCGGCTCAGATGTGCGTAAGACAAAAACACACACACTATTACACACAGTATTTAATAACCAATGGCTTTATCTGTCTTTTGTTTACCGAGTGCAACTCTTGCATCACAGCCAGCCTATGAGGGTCTGACTGTCTCTGCCTTTAAAGTGTTTGGGTCTGACTCTGTTTGTGTCTAAATGATAACACCTCTCCGTGCTCATTGGAGGCCTCCCAGATCCGTCTCCTCAACCTCAGTGTTATCTGTGATCATACGCCCCCACGCTATCGAGCTCAGTCAAAGACCATCCCATGGTTTGCAGTGTTAATTACAGATCCTTTGATGTGATAGAACACAGCCCTGTAGAGATTGATTACTCTTTGAGCTAAGTTGTCTTCCAATTACTTAGACAATTAGCCAACTAATTAAAATACTTACCCTGTGCATTGAAAAAGGAAGAGGAGTGCTGCTGTGAGGATCTCCCTTGATATATGAGCTGCCAGGGATTCTCAGAGAGTCTCAGCTGAGGAGAAGAAGGCCTGGTGTGCCGACTGCAGCTCAGGAAAAAGGCCCAAAATGAGTCTCTGCTGCAGACTGTGATGATAATAATGCGGATGAAGCATTTGGAGACGTTTATCACTTCCTGTTGATTGAGGATAAGAATGTTAAATCAGGGGATGAACTGATGTTTGGCAATCCATCATCTCACAAGTTCTCCTTTATGTCTAACAAATACCACCTTTGGAATGACAAGTGAAAATATGAAATATGTCTAAACTGATGTTTTTTGTTCTGTTGATCATTTCACTTTCTATCTTTTCAGACTCAGGAAGGAAAATGTAAAGAACCAGCATTCAAGCTTGGCGTTTTCTACCGAGAAATAATTAGACAGTTGACTTGAAGTCACCGGAGCATGTCTGAATATTTACATACAAATCATTTGTAGTTAGTCTGAAAATAGTCAGTTTGGGGCTCTTTATTTTAAGGGTCCGTGGAGGAATTTGGTCCTCTGATAAAAGAAGAGAAAAATTATTTCTGAGACTCTCAAGAGGCTTAAAAATTATTAAATTAATAGAAGACAGTTAGTGTTCCCTCTCTGTTATCAAAATATTGAATATGTTGTTCATTTTCTTGTAAGCAGTAGCTGTGTTTGGCATATTTCTATCCCTATTGTGCAAAATAACTTCAGTTTGTGTGAGTCTGTGTACTGTGGATTGTTTATTGCACACCAAAGCAAATAGACTGTTTGTGGTTTCTCATGGAGAATGACAAATGTGCCTGTCAGACTGACCTGTGGTGCTCGTTCTGTATAATGACAGAGGAGTTATTCTGACAACAAAAGTAGAAATAAATCCTAGAGAATCTACGAAAGTGAGGAAAGTGTTTTCGAAGATGTTGTAATCACACTGCAGACTAAAATCATTTGTTGTAGTTCCCACAATTAATTGCTCTTCTGGTTGGAGTGTGAAAATCTGAGACTGACTTTGACTGCCAGGGTTAATTTTCTGAAGGATGTAATTGCCTTACATCACCAAAATTTCAACAAGTCCACCAAATTCAACAAAAAATCCACTGTTGGGGACAACACATGAAACTTTCCAAAATCAGTACAAAGCATAATTGCAAAAATGTTTGTTTTGGTTGTAGTTATGTCCAGACAAAGCAGAAAAGAATACAGGAAAGACTGGCGACTACTTCTAACTATTTCCTTCTTTACTCCTGACTGATAAAGGTCATGTAAGCATGGAGGACTTGTTGTCTTGAACTCAAACATCATTTTTTCAATCGAAGAGCCAAAGTGCCTAAAGTTATGTTTTTTAATTATCCTTAAAAAAAAAACACAAGCCTTAACGTCAAATGAAGATGTTGATATTTATGTTAATGCTAAGTTTATGTTTAGCATGGCGGCTCATCTCTGAAGCCATGATGTCTACAATTCATTTGACTCTACACACCCACGATTGAATAGGATGAAAAGTTGCTGTATTTTTTTTTTCTTTTTCTGTGCACAGCATCTGACTGAAGCTTGTCACACTTATTGTCATGTCCCTTTAACCCCAGCTGGGCAACTCCATTATTCCCCCTCCATTGTAATGATAATGCTGTGTTATCTGTGCAAGGGACAAATGTGCAAGGGACAATGGGGATGTGGACATGCATTCAATTTATGCATCCATAATTGCTTTTGATGATGTAGATAATTATGTTGCAGTCCAGCGAGAGTTTTTGCACCAAGCAAATTACAGAAAAAACCTTCAAACCTTTGTTTTTCCTGTTCAACTATCCCATGTAAACACTGTGGGACCAGTATTATTGAGCTAAGGGCTACTTCACTTTCATGTAACACTATAAGGTTTAAAAGTGACTTAGTTTCTCAGAAAAGTGTGTGTTGTGTCACTGAAACTTAAGTGCAAATATAAATAAAATTCAGAAACTGCCAGTAGAATCGCTCCTAGGGATTTTATTTCTTATGTCACTCCCAACCCAGCCAAGGATATTATGTTCCTCTGACATCACAGTGTGTGCAGCTCATATCATACTGTTGTGTTACTGGTTGCAAGTTGTATAAACAAGAGGCAACTAACGAATCAATATCATTTCACCACTTCAGCAACTTAAAGACAATATACAGTGAAAACTGGGAGGCATATTTCAAAGTCATCATTTGATGACCCATTATTTTCCATCAGACGGCACTCAATCAGTTCCCAGCTAACATTACTTTTTGACACTAAGAAAAAGTGTAAATCAATTCTGAAATATCAGTGCACATATCTTGGAATGGGACCATAACACTAACTAGCTAACTACAAAATGGTTGACTGCAAATGATAGATGTTTTCTGACTGCAGCAATCAAACATGTTGTTTTACTTTGAAATATGGCCTGATGTACCAGATGTTCACTATCTATTGTCTTTTCATTTGCTGATCAATCAGGAAGCAGTCAATAATAATGATTGAGAAAAATGGCCACCGTGTGAATATGGTCTACTGCCAGAATAAATGCCGGATTTGTACGTTTCCATTTTCAGCTGCAATACTGCAGTGATACCAGACATCTTGTAAAAATATCCAGTGGTTTCATGCTTCGGTGTGAATCTTCACCGCTCAAATGGTAGTCTCTTGTTTTGCATCTAATGTAAATGATATAAAGCAGATCTTTAGAACTAAAACCTGTATATGTATTCCTATCATTATCTGATCTGACACATCTAATTCTCTTTCCTCTGTTAGTGTTTCGTTTTCCCTGCTGCCAGTTTCAAACTCGCAGCAGTGTGCCTGATTGAAGTTGTTGGGGCAGGTTGGATCAAAAGACCCCCTGTGATTAGAGGGTCAACAAGTCTGAGGGATCAAACTCTCCTTCCTCATCTTCTAATCACAGACTATATAAAACAATCTTAGCACCACTTAACCTGTGCAGGGGCCCTGATATGGCTCTGCATGCTCTGTCTCTATTAATCAATCAGCATCAGGCCTTCATGAGATCCGGGATGCAAATGTGTGTTATAGCTGTAGGTCCCATTTTTCAGGGGATTTTTGCTCTAATCATTCTGGCCTTGAGTGCCAAATTCCTGTGACATACATTTTGGATAAATACAGGGCTAATACAAATACAAATAAAAAATTACACACACACAAAAAAAAAATCATCTGGGAAACACTAAACATGACCAAATATTTAAATGAGTTACAGTTTTCCAGCTGGCAGAGAATGAATTGACTTGTGGTTACATGCAACTGTGTGTTTGAGGATTTATAATCAAATAAGCTTTACTCGGTTTCACTGCACTGCAACATCTTCCATGAAAATCATCCTGGTGTCTCACTCTGTCAAATTTGTCATTTTTTCCTCCCAGTTTATTTTCACTGAAGAGGTGCAGTGTGATGAACTGACAACATAATTTAGGAAGCAGAAAAGGCTCAGCTCTTTTGTTTTCCGGTGACAGCTGTGTGTGCTCACGAGCACAGACCTAACTGGTGAGGGAAATGATAAATTTGAGAGTGCTGAAATTCAATATCATTCACCTCTGTTGTCAGACAAAAATAAAATGCTTTAATAGTGTCTTGTAATCTTAGACAATTGGATGTTTGTTGTTTGTTTTTTTTTTTAAATTTGGCGGTGTGATGATTAAAAGAAAATTTAAGTGCCATTCATTTGGAGGAATTAATGATTTGTCAAACTGCTGTACTTAAAGGAACAGTTCAAAATTTGGTGGCAATCCGCTTGTTCGCTTTCTGGTAGAGCCAGGTGAGAGGGTCAACAACACTTACTTGTCCATCCATTAAATATAATATCACTGCCAGCAGCAAGTAGCTTAGCTTAGTATAGCGCAAAGATTGAAAACACAACAGCTTGCCTGAAAAATATACTAACCAAACACCAAGGCTAGTTATTTCACTTCAGTGTTGTGTGGGGGGGAACAATAAATAGAACAAATTCTCAAGAGCAATTCCGGAGGCCGACACCGAAGATGCTGCCAAAATTAGCCCACTGTTAGACTTATACTAAATTTATATAGAGGATACACTGATTACGAGACATACTCTTGAACTATACTATATAATGAAAGATAAAGATACCAATATTTTGGCTGCGGTAATCCAAAATATCAAACAGTGAGACTGGGCCAAAAAATGTTGTGATAACTCCTGTAAATGTGGTTTGTTAATAAGACAGAAGTAAATATACTACAAATGTCAGAGACATCGTTTAGCCCAGTCGTTATGATAACATTTTTGTTATGGGTTACGTATTATATAGAGTCACATCCTTTACAGTGAACCACTAAATTGAAAATATCGAACAGTAATCGATGGGGAGAGACAATTTGGGCCAACGTGGCTTAGCAAAGGTGCCAAAAAAGGTGACAATCAAAATAAACTGTAGTTATGTGAAAGGAGGGTTCATCAGTTTTTGTGAGCACGCTAATATCCAGGAGCAGCTCTACAACATTTAAGTTACGGGCATCAGTGACCGTTCAACAAGACGTCGGTAATGCAACTGTTGGCGTATTTTCATGTTATATTTCAGCAGTTTTACAACAAACTGCAACGTTAATGACTGTGAGAATGATCTTTTAAAATAACAAACCTCATGTGTGTAGTTCATGACACAATTCAAGCGAGATCAATACATTATTTGCCTCTCTCCATTCACAATCACTCAAAATGTTTCCAAAAGGGGGGAAACCGGAAGTGGCGTGGCTTCATCTCTCATTTGACGTTTTTCACAGAGCTGTCACTTTCACATTACCTGTTAACTGACCGGCTGTCTGAAGGTGGATATTTTGGAAGGGAATGCTGGTGTTTCGATGTTTACAAACGGGAGGGGAACTCGGGACACTTTTCTAACCGTGTTTGTGGCGACAAAAACAACACGTATTTTTGACGGGAAGTCGGGACATTTGCTGCTGTGTTTGTGGCGACCAAACAGGGAAGCTTAAACCAGAACACCATGTTTTTGGTTTGACCCAAACCAAGTGTTTTTTATGCTTAAATCTAACCCTGTGTGACAAGATAAAATAATATTTTATTTTAAGCTAACTTCTGAGAAGCTCTTACTTACTTTAGCCAGCCTGCGACACCAAACTGCTCCAGGGACTCGCGCTGCTTGATCCGTTTGAGTGACAGAGTGGACCAAACCACTATGAGGTGAACGGAGGGGGGGACCAATCTAATAAGACAACATAAAATCACATGGTTTTTCATGTTTTACTCGCACAAGCATGCACAGTGTAGATAATTTAAGATTTTTAAATGATGTGTTTTCACTGATATAGATTATTGAGGGTAACAAATCTCAGTTTTTCTGTTTCAAAGCAGAAGTGATTCTTGGAATGTTGGAAGGACAAACCAAGTTGGTTTTGGGGAGTTTTGTTTGTGTCAAGTGTAAATGAAGTGTGTTTCTAAAGCAAATTGTTTTCTTTATTGTAACTTTCTTACTTACTATTTATTGTATTTATGTAATTAATTCACTTATCTGAATTTCAGTTCAGAAAGTGCATGGTTGTATTTTTGTTGAGTAAAGAATATAGATGTAGTGATATTTTCTTTCCCGACATTTTGTCAATTTCTTGGGATTAGAACTATGAGAAAGCTAGACTAAACTTGTATACATCTCCCAGCTGTAATGTTGGGGGGAGGGCTATGCTGTTGGACCATCACCTCTTGTGGTGTAAAGTGGTATTACAAGACAAATTATTGTTGGTTAATTTCTGGAATGTTTTAAAAGTTTATTTTTATTTTACACATTTCGTCTGTGGCAATACATCAAAAGACAGAATGAGACTTGTGTTATGTGCCTGCAGACTTTAGCTGAAGCTAAATGTTCTACGCTTTTCGTGCCATTAAACGCAGCAGTTTTCTTGTTGCGATAACTCGTTTTTAGTATTTCAGCTGCAAATGTGCATGTAATGATGCTGCCGAGGGTCAGCTCCATTGTGAGAAATGACACAAGTTCCACTATGCACTTTGAATCTGTAGGCCGCTTCACTGAGGCGACTATGTAATGTTCCTCCCTGCTGCTGTGTACACTCAGGGCGCCGCATCAAATGGCTGCTCCATCTTCTGAGGCTGGCTGGGCTGCTTATGAGAGGAACATAAACTACCACGCAATATCCCATTGTCTCTGGCCACTTAGTTCCTCTCATTGTTAGAGGTTATTTTGCCCTTATGAGGGGCAGAAGGTTTTCAGTGTCAGTGGTGGGTGATTAATGACTCACTGTGGCTCCCTCCTGCTGAAAAGTGCACACTCAGTCTAGACTAAGATTTCCCCAACCTACCTCCTCCTTACCAAGGAGACATCCATGGACCGTTTGAGGACTTTTAAATCCCGCAGAGACCTTTGTCCCCCTGAACTTATTTAACACATTTGTTCCTCTGACTCAAAAAAAATGTAATTGATTTTTAAGTGGAAAGTCACATTTCTGTCACTCCTCATTCCCTCATGGTTAATCAAGTCTAATTAGCTGAACAAAAGGAGAATCAGAAATGTTAACATATTTATTGAAGCTGAATGACAGGAAAGATATCAAGAAGCAGCACTGGTGATGAGCAGTGTACACTTCTGCCAATCATAGCCATGTTGAAACTTTACATTTCTTTATGTTGCTGCTGTTTCCCTTGTATCTTGTGACCATGCTGTGCCCATGGTTAAGGCAGAAAAACCACTTGGTTAAGGTTAGAAAAAGATCATGTCTTGTCTTTTTTGTTTTCTGTCATATTGTCCCAACGTCTTGTTATAAATACCTGGTTTTTGGCTCCAGATTGTCCCAGTGTCTCTTCAGAAATGTCTGGTTTTGTTGGCACGGACACGGCTGGAAAATGTCCCGAAATGTCGTTAAAAATATTCAGTGGTTTCACACTTACAAATGTTGACATGGCGTCTCAAACAGCGGCCTCTCGCCAACCCAGTCGCCACGGTAAATGTTGGCAAAGAACATTTCTGCAAACCACAGATAAGTTCAAACTTAACGTTTCTTTATGTTGCAACTTATCTGTTTTTTGTTGCCACAAACTGTCCTGAAATCTCCTTAGAAATGTTGAAACTCCAACTGTGGTCATCAGCACGGCAACCTTGATAAATGTTAATATGTTAAAATGATATGTATAAAGCATCCACATTTAATGTATCCATGGTTTGCAGAAATGTACAATGCCAACATTTTATTCTGGCCACAGTGCTGTGGTGTCAGACATATACAAATTTTATTTACAGTGTGTTGAAAAATGAGACAGCCCAGCCTCCTGGGATGGCACCTTCAACAATCCCTCAAATCTCTTTGTATTTTGAGGAAATACCAAAGGAAACACTCCTGAATAATGAAAGCAGCATTCCTATTATATGTGGCACATTACAAAACAGGAGGAAAATAATGAATACATTTGGTGGAGGCGGGTGTTTCACAGGGGTGTCTTCCCGCTATAGAAACCACCTTTGTTTCCTGACCTTTACCATCAAACACTATTCTTGTTTCCAAATCCCTCCGAGTGCAAGAAACAACTAGACTCTGCTGGGGCCTATACGACTCAAATTATATCATTTGTCCAATTTGCTATTGTTTCATCCATGTCAGGATAATTTGCTTTGGGTTTCTCTGTAGTGTCTTGGGCTTTGTCTACCCTCCCTGGGAGACCTGCTATACAGTGTGTGCCCTAGATAGACTGTTTATCAAGTGCCCCGTGTTCTGTCAAGTTGACTTTCCAACCATGATGCACAGATAAAATGTACAGCTTCATTTCTCTGGAAATCTCGGGAGGAATGAGCCTGTGACCACGGCAAGAGCCTGTTTACCTGGGGTATTAATTGGGTCAGAGTTAAAAGCGTGGCGGAGAGAGTCTCACCGAGGATAAAGACAAGGCAGTCATCATTACTCAACACCTACTATATAATGACAGCTTCATCTCTCCCTCAGTAGCCATCCCCCTCCTAATTAATCTCATCATCGCTCCTAACAGTTGGACAGTCAGCAGCTAAACAGATTCAACATATGCTATCATCACTACTATCACTCTGAAGCCATTGCTCTTACAAAGTGGATACTATCCGTCATGATAGTTTCTCGAGCAAAGTCAGACTGTCAGGATCAGTGATGGGTTCCCATCAGCCAAAACCTCTCGATCTACGTCGTTTGCCTTTGAATCTATCCCCTGAAATGTGTGGTCAGTCTGTGCGAGTCATAATTAATTTTCCCACACTAAATTGATTCATCAAATGATATAGTATTTTATTTTCTTCCTCGAAAAAAAAAAAAGGCTTGAAGCTTCACAATCAGTGTCAGATTTTGACAACTGGTGGCGGCACACTCATTAATCAACCTGTGAACTCGGTCATTTTCTGCCTCCTGGGTTCGCTAGGCACAGACAGCAGTTAGAGACAGGGACCACCAAACGCAGTGGACTCCCTGACAGCTCCGTCTGGCTCCTCCAAATCACACAGACAGCCTTTCCTGTGATGACTGCGGCCAATTCACGGGAACAGGGAGAAATCAGTAGTCTTTGCCATTAATAATGTTGAAGTGTTGAAACATCATCTTCTGCCTCATCTTTTGCAGGCAGGGTGTCATGCTTCCCCAATTAATTGCTTGCTTGCCAAATGTATCTTTGCACATTATCTTGTTCTATCTTTTGATTGCATGTGCTTAATCCTTATCATAATTGGAGTTGCACACTGCCACTGGGCCAGTCATGTCTCATACCAAATTAGGCTTAAAATTGTTTACTGAAGTTTGGATGCTGCTCACTTTAGCTATGAATTTACTGTTTCAGAAACCAATTATGCTGCCGTGTAAAAGATAAAAATAATAAATAGAAAAAAAATAACTATGGTGACATTTGTCTGTGGCTATCTGTTCTATCTATTGTTCTCTTTTTTATTTTGACGGATGATGTGCCTCCTGTCCAAGCAGACCAGCCCCTGTGTGTGTTTTCTCCCTTCTTGATAGCATATGAACAATTCCCAGTGCAAACAAATCAGTCCACTCAGCCATCAGGGTAACAGCAATTCAATAAAGCTGGTCCTTTCTGGAAGTGTTTTAAGTCTCAGACAGAGCACAAAGAGGCGTAATGATAACCATGAGCAGGCTACATGGGTAATAGAGCACTACCTCTATTGCTGCTTGGCATGTGAAGGTGTTTTTTTCACACGAGTTGTGAGATGTTAGCACATTGTAAAGGCGGAGAAAGGTCAAGACAGCTCTGAGAGTCATTAGCAAAGCTCAAAGGTGATGCATTAATTCAGTCAAACATCCTTGTTCTATACTGTGTATATACACCCGACTATATGTTCACTTTACTTTAATGTGACGGTGGCAAATGTTGAGCAAAAGTGGCCATCGACTCAGCCAGACAGGAAGAAAATGTCTGTTTTCAAATCTATTTCTGGAGTTCCACAGTTGCATCTCTGTTAAAGACCATTTTATATAGGATAATGTAACTGCTCACAATTAAACTGTTGTGTTATATTTACAAAATACTTCTGGTGTCAATTAGTAGCAGTAGTAGTTTTTAGTAGCATCTGGAAACATTCATTTGTTAAGTTTAAACATATTGCCTATGGATTGGATAGCCACGACAACAGTCAGCTTTGAATAGACTATTTGTGTTTCATTTGCATTGCGGAGATGTGAGATATCTGCAAACATGTTAACTTCTGTCATTGTTAGCTGTAACCGTAACATCTAAAGACGTATAGTTAAAGACTATGGTCTGACAGCGACGTCTCAGACAAACTGCTAGTTTTGGGTTGTCTCAAGCTGTTATTTTCTTTGATTCTGTGGTCTGACATTCTCCAACCTAACATATGAGAAAGGTTTGTGATAAATGACATACGAAAGGTCCAGTTTGTAAGAGGATTGATTTTTGAGTCTCTACAATCCCAAAGTGTCAGTGTTGGACCCAAAATCCACTTCCTTACTGTGAGTCTTCTCTGAGTTTCTCATACTGGATCGAAAAGGGGCAGGGCTCAAATGGAAACCAGTGATGTCACATCACATCATCAGAATTCAACACCATTTGGCTCAGAAAGTTATGACATTTGGTGGGCAGCTTGGTCAGTTTCAGTGAAATCTAGAACCATACACCTACAGTACTATGATGAAGCAGAGTTTGACTTTAACTTTGTTACCAAATTAGGGTTTTTTTTTTGTTGAGAAAGACAAAGACTTAGACAAAAAGCTAAGATTTTAAGGGCTGTAAAGGACCTGTCAATTAATTTGAGTGTGAGTCCAGCGTTTTGATTTTGTGCTGAGGTTGCCCATTTGTATCGCGGATTTTACCATCTGAAATTGAAATCTGTTACTGTTCCTGAATGTTTGTTTGTATCACGTCCCCTGCTTGTTTATATGTGAAAGCATGTGTATGAAGTCTATCTCCTTGATTAACAGCACCGATGCGAAGTGTGAACATAGTCATCATTTACTATGTGTATTAAAGTGAGTTTGGGCACAATACGAACTATATTGGATTAAAAAAAAAAAAAATCCACACATAGCTCCTTTGAGGATATTCAGTTTATTTGGCACAACGAAAGCAGCAAAGAAGAACAGCGATGAAGTAAAAAATGAGCAGTTTTTACAAGTTAAGACGAAAAAGCCTGATTGTATCTGTGATGATGTTAAAGTTTGTACAGAATCGCACTGTGTTGGCTGTTGATGTCTTAACTCCATCCGTGCTGCTTTCACGGCCTTGCGATCTTTTGTGCCGTAGCGATGGTATGGATAGTGAACCCTTCCACTGATCTTGATTAAGGCTGTGAAGTAAAAGGCTCATGGAGGGTTGCAGCCGTGTGTCCAGCTGTTGGTCCATTCTTAAGGCAGTATTGCAGGTTCTTGTGAAAGGTATTTCTTATCCTCTGCAGTCTCTACGGAGGCATATTGGCAGACGCTGTTTGCTCTGTTAATTAAATTTCCTCTTTGCAGCAAATGAGGTCATATTCCACCATTGGTGTAATGTCTCTCTCATGTACAACAAAGGGAATGCGCCGAGTCCAGGAATCTTTACTGAAACAATCAAGTATATCATTGTTTGTCTGCGGATCTATATTTTTGAGGAGCATTGCCATGGCAAAATTTGATGCCACTGCTTGTGGTTTTTATTGCTTCAATTTTACAGACAGTTGGGATTAATGTCAGTCTCTATAGCTTCCAGGACAAAATGGGCAATAATGTAGGAGCCGTTTCCATTATTCCGAGGCTATACAGGATGAAATCATTTGTTCTTAACTCAGCTTGCAATATTGTTAAGATTGTAACGGTGTGCCATTTAAAATGTCGTTCATCTTGATTCATGTCGTATTGACTTACTTAGAGATGCTCTCCAGGGTGGCCGTTTGTGCCAGAATCATTTTTCTGAGCCATAAATAAGTACATGTTTTATGTTATCGAACATTTTTTTCTTTTCTGAATGTGTGTTTTTCTCAATGGCATGCGATGAGTCTTATAAACCTGGGAAAATGATTTGAGTAAATGTGTGTGTTGTCAAGAAGATTTGACAGCAGGGTTAACAGAGGACATCGCTGAGTGTCTCATTTCTTTACACTGGTACGTACCATCATAACTAAATGCAACAGTAAAGGACATGCCTTTGAACCTAGAAGAAATAGTTATTTTCTCTAATTGGAAATGCTCACTTCCAGCGAATGAGTTGGGCTGCAGAGATAAGTTAAGTAAAAGTGGCCATCCAATTAAACAGCCAGGGAAATTTCCATTTTGATATCCATTTTCTTTCTTCAGCCATGTCCCTTTTGTTAAAAAACACTCAAGCTAAAATGAAATCAAAGGTTGTATTTACCTGTTCTTTAGCCATTCATACAAATTCAGTCCCCTGTATTATGCAGATATGACAATGTCATTCTGTTAAAAACCATTCTGTGTGTGTCTGACTGTTTTAATTGCTTCAGAATTTAGCATGACCAAAACTATCTGCGAGTGCCTAAAAGCTGAGAGGTCCGACGGGTATAAACAAAATGAAATTCAAAATGTTTGGAGTGTCGAGACAAAACCGTTTAGTGCGTTTAATAGTTTAACTGATCAGAATAAACATCGTCATTTTCAGTTTAACTGGTTTTATTGTTTCAAGAAAGTTGGTGAATTGTTCCTTAGTCTCAGTCGGAGGTGAGCAGGACTGTCATCTGTGACAAATCTTTTGTCTTCTGTCCTTCACTCCTGATGCTTAACTCTCTGTGACATGTGATGAATGTAGAATGAAAGGGACCATTAGTCACTGAAGGGCACTTACCTCCTATTGTTAAAGTAAAAGATATCTTCTTAGTTTGTGTTTTACTCCATTTATATCAATAATGCAGCACTTAGAGAAAGGGACATAATGTCCCTCGCTGCCTTGATACATGTCCAACACCAGTGGCTGTGCACTCTTTCACAGGGAAGTTCATTAAGATGCATTTACATAACAATACTCCCACTGGAGACCACTGATGCATATGTGACTGGTGTAGTAGCATTGTGGAGCTGCTTTATGAAACAACAAAGGGCCTGACAGGGGCAAAGCAAATAATAAAGAGAGGGACTTGGCAAGACAATGTCTATTTACTGTCCATGAACAAAGGCACAAAATGTCCTTTCGCTAAGGAGCAACACTGTTATCTCCCACTTCAACTCCTCTTTTCATAACTCTCAAGAAAAGTGAAATGAGCAAATACCGAAGAGATGGGCGGCGGGCTAATTAATTAAGATTAATGAAAGACATTAGCTGTGGACACAAACGTCAACCGTATAAGGGAGTAGAAGCTGCTTCTATCATTTGTTTCTATCGTATTTTATACTTAGGCTACAAATTGTTAATATCTCAATGGATTCTGGAAAAGGTGCATTTTCAAATCATCATCAGTCCTGGGATGTGTCTTTTTAAATGTCCTCTCATTTTTGATACAAAGCAATAGTTGGACACAAGTAAAACTCTTAAAGGTTGTTTCTTGGTTTCTGGTCACTTTGTGAAAAAAAAAAAAAACAGTCAGACAAGCTCTTGGGGAACAGAAGCCAGAAAACGTCAGTAAATACAACTTTATACAATGGAGTTAAATTATTTCTAAATCATTTGGGACAAGTATAAGTGGATGAATGCATTTCTCAACCCTCGCCAAGTGTTATGTGTGCCTAAACCTAGCTGACTGTGAGCAGAAAATACAATTTAAAAGTGAAACTGAATACAAGATTTGAAGTTGCAGCATAAAGAAATATAAAGTTTCAATATATCTTTGTTTTGCTGAAATGTGCATAGACAACATTTGTTGCAGCGCTCAGGCTGACAGAAGTCGTATAAAGTTTGTAAGTCATTGTTTCCATTTCTCGCCACCATAACCAAACAAAGAAAACAATCAGACAAACTAAAACAACATACAAGAAGTTGAATTGTTCCTGATTTTTCCAGGGCTGCCTTTTATAGCCCTCTGTGCTTCACAGGCTGCACCAGCATTCAGCTCTGAAATGTGTTATTGCTGCAGTACATCTCAGGACACTTCAAGGAACCGAATCCATAATTCCTGCAATAACGCGAAACAAGAGAGGATTTTCCACACTCTGTAATCTGTGATGTCACACTGATGTGCCCCTCCATAGAGAATGAAGTGGAAAAATGCAAAAAGGTCACCAAGAGAGCAGCCAGTATAATTCTCTGGTGATCAGACTGCATATTATATCGCTGGAAGAGAAGCACTGCTACAATGAAGCTGTGCCCCGTCCATCGAGACGCCCTCAGGCTGTACAGCACTTCCTTGTTTTCTGTCCAAGAGATGCTCAGCGACGCTGGGATGAACTTTCTATCTCTGATGTTGATGTGTCCATACAAATGTTAAACAGTCATAAACGTCTGATAATCTGGAACAACGAAGTACAGTTAAGGATATTATCTGATGACGGCACAACATGATTAGAAAGTGAAAAGAGGTCACGTGAGCTGGAGTGACACTTTTATTAGTTTAGTTTGTTTTCTGTTGACTGTTGAAAAGTAAAAAAAAGCATATCACCTACAAGAATGTCATACGTGTAATCTGCCTATTCGCATTTAAAACTCACAATTTTACATGTGAACTAACATGTATAATCTGAAAAGCAAATAGAGTCACATGTGAACTGGACATTTTCACATGTAGATAAAAATTTCCATGATATAAAACATGGCACAGGAAATCCCACGAAATGTGCTTTTTCACGTGAGTTCCACAATTTTCAAAATTTCAACATGTGAAAATACAGTAATGTTGTATGAACTGTGAACAAGTGTTTTTCCACATGGAGAAACAAAAAATGGCATAAGAAATAAGATAATGTCCTTTTTACAAGCGACTGGCTTTTTTTTCCATTGGTGGAAAGAGAACTGAAAGTCTGTACTCAAGTACGAGTACAGTTACATTGATACACCAAAATATTGCCATTTGCCAGCAAAACTACTGGTGTTAAATAATAATACTTAAGCAATAGGACTCTTCTCAGAAGCCTCTCAGAGTTACTACATTGTCTGAACATGATTATTTAAAAAAAAAAAAAAAAAAAAAAAAGTAGAAGATATTTCTTGGCAGTAGAAACTGTGGTATTTCTTTTAGGTTTAACTGTTTGTTTTAATGCTGCACACATTCAAAATGCGGAATTTCCCTAATTGAAATTAAATATTGTTAAAGCCAATACAAACAGAGTAGAGTGAAAGGTGGGGATAATATGCGGGGCCCACAGCTGGAGAGAGACCGTAAAAATCTTCGTAGGGTGTATGAATTAATTAAGCAGGGCCCAGAGCAATATTCTTTCAAGGTCCTAGATTTCTTAGCTATGGCCCTGCATGATATATTCCACTTTAATGAATAGAGGGAATAGACATATTTTTGTAAACCAACCTAGAAAATTACTGTTCAGGGTCCGCGCAGCGGTGTTCCAGTGGAATTCCTGCATTGGGTTTTGGAAGCAATTATGAAACACAACCTATAAAATGTAATTCATTAAAAGGCTGAATGTCTAAATTGAATGAGACTATACTGACTTGAAAACCACTGATGGCAGGAGCAGGAGTAGTGTGGCGCCGTTGTCTAAAAGGAGGAAATATTTGTTATATTGCTTGGAAGAGAGCGAGCTGCTTCTGCTGTACAAGTCTGGCTTCTAGCAGAAGTATAATTCAAGGCACTTGGGGATGTGCCAGTGCATACCGTGAGTCTTCTATCAGCACTGAATAAAGTGTAATCTATGTCCACCACCGTTACTTACATTTTAAAAGCGCCAGACTTGGATGTTTGCTTGTCCCGTGGACGGAAACTGATTTGAGTCATAAGCTAAAATCCATTTTAGAGCATTAACAGCCATGTAAAACTCCATGTCTGAGGATCAGTTATGTTGGCACTCACATCCCCATCTTTAATCCATCAAGTCGCCGCTTTTAAAAACCTGAAATTGGGCAACAGAGCTCAACAGCACATAAAGTACATTACCACTTTATTGAGCATTTGTGTTGTTGGGCGACATTAAGAATCTATGAAGCTTTTAGTCGAGTGAGGGAGCGACCAAACTCCCATCACATCCCATCAAAAAACGATGTTTTGCTGTTCACTTGAAATGTCGCTCAGCGCCACAGCTGATCTACGAATGATTAAACATGCGGAAATGAGATGTGAATAGAGAAAAAGAGCCATGAATGTGCACCGGCTTAATATGTTGTCGATGAGCATCTTTTCCTGTTGTGCTGTGGGTTTTTGGTCAGGGCCAGCACTGAGAACACATGGAAGATTAAAGTGGCTGACAGGAAGTCTCTATTAAATTTGCATTAACACATTGTGTAAATCTGCTGATGATTGCCTCACCGAGACCCCATGGTTCAGCGTTCCATCCCCAGCCTCTGTACACTGGCCAGATGGCCACTTCAGAATGAGATTGACACAGTGTTTTAAACTGATTTCATGCTAAGTCTCTGGAGAGGGAGACAGACCATCCGCTCTGTTGGGAATCGGGATTACAAAATAGCCAATTAAAAAGGAAAGTGGTGAAATCTTGGCCTGATAAGGTGGAGATTAAATCGGTTATAGTTTATTAGGCAAAATTACTTATTAGAAACTATTCCTCTCCAAACAGATTTCCATTACCCGCCCAACTCCTTTTTATCTGCACTCCTTTATCTGATGGCTGCACTCTGTAATTATGAATCCTCCAAATAGCAATTATGACACCAATTGGACAGCATTTCTTCATACATTTCATTTATTCTCCATTATGGCTTTGAAATGCCGAACATCTTGGAAAAATCTCTTTGGAAGAGAAACAGCCAGGCCTGACCTCACTTCTACATTCAAAACACCATTTAGATTATGATGAAAATAAGAAGAAAAAAAAGAGAGAGAGTGAGAGAGAGACAGAGTGAAAGAGGGAGAGAATCTCAATTTGTTGCCATTGAACCTTAAAGAGAAATCCATGTCAGATTTCCTGTCCTTGTTTCCCAGCATCCATCATGTGCCCACCCGGTGCCATGTGTAATTACTCCTAGAGAATGGCTGAGCAGATGCGAGGGCTGCTGGTGAGACGGAATCAGGAGACTCCGGCGGGTCCCTGCGTCCCCGGATAACCAGTGCTTGCTCTGTTTCGGAGGCATCTGTGCAGCACCTGTGGACAGAGCAGCGCCCCACCTGCTACCAAACATCAGCTGTCTATTTTTCCACTGGAGCCCCCCAGGCCTCCCCTACAGCCTCTCCCCCAGGTCAGCCCGGTTCATGAGAAAGCCCCCTGTAAGCTTTTCTCACCTTCCGCTAGTTCCCGAACATTAAAGAGCTCCTGCTCTTGTCTAAAGGTTGATCTGCTACCTGGGACATCCTCTGACCCTGACGCCGCTCGGCCTGTCTCCTTAAACATTGTCAATCTCACACCATACCTGGGAGCTCAGCAGCTATTGGCTGACCGCAAAAACACACAGGCGGTTTATTATACCTTCCCTCTTTGCTCTAACCAAACACTGAGCTCATATCTGGAGGCTGGCGCGGCAGATCCCTTCATTCTCTTTCTAAGGGGCCTGGAATAGTCGCTGAATCAGATTGATATAGATTGAATTCTTACCCTGCCTTTTGTGAGCGACCATATGTATTCATGAAATCAAAGTATTTACCTCCGAGATGAGCATCTACAATGTATCAGTACATACGCTGGAAGCTGAAGTGTTGATAACATGGAGCAATAATACCCGATCGCATTTCCATCTCACCTTTCATCTGAGCATCTCAAAGCCCTTTACTATGTGTGGAGATAACCAATCCTCTGCCAGCACAATGCGCACCAGGGTAATTGCGGCATGGAGATGAGGATTCATTAATTTTTTAGAAAATTACAGCAATGTGGTCCTGACAGTGAATTTAATACCTGTAAAAGCTTTGGCACATATCTACCGAGCATGGCTTGCATATTCAGCTTCATATTAGGATTTCCTTCACGACACTTAAGAGACTTATTTTGCAATGAAAACCTTTGAATTTCTGCTGGATTTGGCCCTTTTTTTTCTGTTTATTTGCAGTACAAATGTGAGGGTGAACACGATCGTCGTGGTTTAACTCAACAAGGTCGAACAATATTACAGCTGCACTTTTAAAATGAGGGAATTTTGTGTAATAACGTTTGTTTATTTACAAAAGGCAACTTTGGAGCAAATCTTGAGATCACAATATTGTTGGTACACTGCATTAGCATCAGTGCTTTGGAGCCCTGACTGGTAATTTTTTGGCAGGTCTTAAAAGTCACAGTGTTGCAGGCCATCAGGCTGTTGGCTTATCCAAGAACCAGAAAGCTTCAGCTGCTCTATCAGTTCAACAAAAAACGCTTTAATGAAAAACTGGCATTGTTTCATTGTGCCATCTATGGCATAATACCATATGTGATGCTGCTGCCTCTGGTAATTTTCATATGCATGTTCATATGTTACTCTATACAGAGAAAATAGAGGGGGGGGGGAGGCTTCAGCTGTTAGAGCAGAGGCTCTCAGTGCAGATATTGCACAAAGCATTGTGATGAGGGATATTGGGAGACCCTATTTGATTTCATTAGAGGGAAAAAATTAGATGAAAGTCTTGATCTCAGAGGACACTTAGCAGTGCCTCTGGCAAATTGACAGACATAATGCTGTTTGATTTGCAACCAAAACCCAACAGCTGACTGGCAATTAATGTATTATACAAACAGAGTGTTTGGTTAAATGACGTTCCACTCATTGATAAAGAAAACAAGAAGCGGAATACTGAATGAAGGAAAACCAGCATGGCCCAATATTTCATGTGCATGTGTGGTGTGATGTTGTCAAAGGCAATATTCATATGATCCATGAAAGCATGTTATATGACAGAGAAACACTGACAGAATTTAATCAAAAGCATGAAGTTAATTTTTTTTTTATTAAACTGAATTAAATCATATTGTCTTTCCCTACCTTAATCAGAGTGATTCCTATATTTTGTGACAGGAAATGTGTATTTTTCTAACCTCGACCAAAACTAACTTGTGTTGCCCAGACCTAAACACAACTGCTAAATGCAGACCATTCAGGTGCATAGGGTCCCTTAAACCACCATGGGGGCCCTTAACAGTGCAGTAAAGTGATAATCTGTTCTAATTTATTTTATTTATCATTAGTCAACTTTTTTTTCTTTTATTCAATAACATATTGTTCTAAATATTAGACAAAAATATTTTTAGGGAAAATGCAGCATCTGTCTCACTTATGAACATTTGGCTGATGTTATAATGCAGATTCTGTAAATGCTGTAAAGTTTCCTTCTGTAGTATTTTTGCACCATATAGATGAATTTAAATGTTAAATTTATGCTTTACAGGGTTTAACATCTCTTGTGGTGTTTCAATCAGTCAAAGAAATGTGCCAACACTTTAATATGACTTTCCATGAACACAAATGCCTTTGATTTTATTCCGTGACAGATGAACTGCGGAGATACGTTCAAACGTTATATAACGAAAAATTGTTTTTCCAGCATGTCTCAGTCAACATCATGCTGCATCCATTTTAAATGATAGATATTTACATGTTGCTGTATTCATTTCTGACAATCCATAATGACTCTGAAACTCTTTAACAGACACAAATGTTTCATTCATATGCCTGTAACAGTACCGCAAAGCCATCTTACGTTGTGAGACCGTTTATATGCGATCCTTTAAAAAAGAGAATTATAATATATTGAACATTTCTGCATGAATAATAAAAATTCAATGTGCATTCTTTACTTATCGCTGCACTGAAACAATTGTTGCAGCTTTTCCTGTTTCTCCATATCACTTTGATGTGGTACATTTTTAAACTAATGACCCATCCTATGCACAGTGGCCTTTTGATGAAGTCAATTGTGGCTTTTTGCACAATTACAGGTCACATTTGCCAGCCCCTGGCCTACACACAGATTTGTTTTCACATGGTGTTCTGGTCTGAGTGGCTGTCAGGGTCTTCTTTATTCATCCGTGGCTGACAATCATACTTTATTGAGAATGGAAAAGTGACGGCTAATTGATTTTACAGTGATACCGATGGAGAGACAATGAATGTGCCATCAATTCAATCCGCTATTTAATGGTTCCAATTTAGTCTGTAAATGCTCACTAAACTAATTTCACTGGGTGCAGCAATCTGAAAAGCTATCATATCTCTAATCTCCTCCTATATATTCATAAGGAAAAGGGAATTTACCCAATTCCAAGGTGTGGAGATGATCTGTTAGTGCAGTGTAAATGTTTAGAACGTGGCAATTGAGTTCATTTATAAGGATATGAAAAGTTTTATTGGCAGGGTCAGTGGAGTGGAACTGTTGGATAATAGGCAGTTACCGAGAAGTGTTTGAAGGCTATGAAGCATAGAGATGTAGGGAATAAAATGCCGGGACATACCGTAATCGGAAGCTAAACTGAAATTCTGAAACGGCACGGCTGTTAGATTCCCACTGATAAAAGGTTCAGTGGCAGAGGCCATTGCTATTCAACCATCTATTTATTTTCCTCTGTGCAAGCTCTTCAATTTTGGCCAAAAGTGGGAAGCAGTGAGCCGCATATGCCAATGCGGTGTGAGATGGTGATGTGGATGCAATGGGCTCTATTTTTTCCATCAGAGCGTTTCCCAAACCCAATCATCATCGGATATGGCTTTGTTTCGCAAAGAGAACAGGATGTTAATATGGCCATTCTCTCAATAAAGGGAGGAAAATACACAGTAGTCTTTTAAAGATGAGTTCATTCAATTCACAACACAATTCAGTGGCCATCAGTGTGACCCCAATACTTCCTTCGCTTCCTCTGTCATCTCCCTTCTTTTTAGCCCCAATCTCCCCATTTATTTTTCCCTCATGGCCTCACATGGACAAATACGCACCAGCACACATCCTTTCCCTCTCCTCCTCTCTCTTCCCTCTTCCTCCGTTTTCTCCAAGGTCTTGCCTTTGTTGCGTCTTTGCCAGAATTGCTTTTTTTTTTTTTTCGTAGGGTAGATGCATTTAAGGTCAACAGCCACACGGTTTTCCTTTAAAAAATTCAGTCCCCTTTGCGGTGGGTATCACGTAACCTGGATAGATTTCAGCAGGGACGTCTCTGATCACATCCTGTCACTATGGAGATTCCATCCGCAAACCCCCCAGAGTGTCGCGCTTTTGCTCCAAAGCAAAGACCATTCCCACCCTGCTGCTGTTTGTTTACGAGACGCCGTTTAGACATCCATTTAGGCCATTTTAGCTATAATGTATGTTATTTCTAAATAGATGGAATCGGGTCGCAGAATCGGTGTTTGTCAGTTATCGAAACCAAGGCCATGAAAATGAGATGACGCCGCCAGATGAGTGTGCAAAAAAAAAAAAAAAAGCCCTGGAATTATAATCCTTTTCTTTTTTCTTATCATAAATGTTAATAAAGTGGTATAAAGACATGTTGAGTGATGTCTCAGTGGATGTGTGCAGTGCTGGCAATTAGTCTGGAGGAGAGTTTTCCACTTTGGGAAACACGGAGAGAGACGCTGGTGTCAGAGCGTCATGATTAGTTTACTGCGATATTCCTTTCGGGGATGGTGGCCCTACATGCACACGCGTTCCCATGAGGAGGAAATGTAAATATGCTACACATATTGTTAGACAACACTTCAACCTATACCGGGCCTCACAGAGTCCCTTAAACCCCCATGAAATATTGATGAATCCCCTTTTAGGACAGCTCTATTTCATAATTCATTCCTTTGCTGAATAACAGTGGCAGCAGATGATGGGCCGACAAATACTCTCTTTAAAACAAACACATCACGATACATATTTACAAAAAGCGCATTTAAGGTCACTGTGTGATCGTGCAGCACGCCTTTGGTAATTTCACCGAGGTGCAGAATCATTTCTTTATTCATAAATTAAAATTGGAATTTAATAGCCTCTTCTTTCTTTTTGAGGGACTTGATTAAAATATCCATTATGAGATCAGCTCTTTAGTTTCTGTGTTGTGGATTACTTTTATCTTGGCAGGCATAAATTATGGAACTCTGCTCTCGGAGGTAATTGCCTAAAATATATTCATTGTCCCATTCTTCTCAGTCCTATCCCTGCAACATTTCTCCCTTAGCTTTGATCCCAACCCCAGATTTTTTCATTTTCTCATGATCTGAACACACATTACGGCCGAATGTCGACCATTAAACTTTTATTTTTAATTTCAAACATTTTATTTTTCTCACCGGGGCAGTTGGCTGACCTGATATTTGTTCAACGTGATTTGCACAGGTTTGTGCGAGCCAGTGTAACTTGGAAGGTGGCCTGCAGTTTGTTGATGAGAGCGATGGCACCATGACCTGAATTAGAGAGGCGCTGTTGCCAAATAAGGATGCGGCGACAGAGGCAGGGAAAATACCTTTAATCCCTGACAAACAAGCATCTTTGGCTGCAAGTGGTTTTTTGTGTTTGGTGGTGAAGCCATGTGAGGGCCCGGGTTAAACGGAGGCCTCCGAGTAGCCAGGGGAGCCCAGCTCAACGCAGATAAGGCTGATCATGCTGAAAATGACTCATAGGTAAGACCCCTATCTCTGGATACCCAGCTAGAACAAGCTTTATCAAGCCTCGTCCTGATCTGGATCTTAAAGACCAAACTGCATGAATTCCCCCAGCAGAGAGGTTATATGGTGAAGCGGTGGATGCTTTGCTGCTTTCATGAGATGGAGGTGCTTACCTTTACCCACTTGGATGCTACAATTGCAATGAGAGGTCATCTTCAACTCACAGATCCAACTCAATATTTATTTATTTATTTATTTATTTGTTTACTTACTTACTTAACGTTTTCCAGGACGGATTTGGCACTAAAATTCACTGGTTGGCCAGGAATTCTAATTTAGCATTCCCACCAATCTGGCACATATGATAAGGTTTCCGCAACATGATAATGCCATGTTTGTTTGGCCAAAAAATAAATAGATAAATAAAATAAAAAATAAATAAATAAGCTATGTTATTTTGGGGCCCTGCTGAGATCTGTTTTTTGCCCCTTCTCCAGTAATTTCATTTCAGTTTAAACAAAAAAAAGGTAAGAAAAAAGATGGCATGTGCCGATTTAGAGCTTTTACTTTCCCTTATATCCGTCTACTTTACTCGGAATACATTGAACGCCAAAGCACCCGGCTCAGGCCGGCTGAGTGTGTGGTGCTTAAGTGCACAAACCTCATTTTCAAATTTATTTCAATAGTAGGGAAGAGATAACAGTGTTTCAGCGAATCAAGAGTATTCCCTTTCAAATCACATCATCCAAGTCCCAACACACTTGACTCTGGATTAGAGGAACCAGATTAAAAACCTCAATTTAATTAGAGTGAATGGATAGATCTACCACTTGAAAGAGCAATAAGTAAGGTCCCACTTATAGAGAGATATCTGCTGGCCCACTGAGGTCTATACACCCCAGGTAAAATTGAAGATGTAATCTTTCCAGTGCAAGAATAAACTCCTCTGGCTGCCAGCCGGGGATACACAGAGCTTCATGATGTGCTCCGTTTTCCAATCACAGTCTGAAGCCTTGTAGCCTTAATGTAGATCAATTATAGGGCAGAAGAGTCACTGTCACATGTGATTCACAATATCAATTTCATGCTCTTGGAAACTGCTTGGCAAGTGTTCCCTTCTTTTTACATCTGCTAACCAATCGGAAGGCAACATGTCAACGTGAAAGTCAATTTAATGGTGTGACAGTTAACCAGTGAGTGCAGTGTGGGGGAGATTTTCCCAGCAGTCTCTGTCTGTCATGGCCTGATATTTATTTATTTGCTGCATAGCCACGCACAAATAAAATGTCACATCTCATTTACACATCCCACCCTTTTGTGATGCAAAGATTCGCTTTAAATGCTAACTGTGGGGACCGCTCGGGCTGATTAAAGACCCCTTGAAGCGTGCTCAAATAATACACTGTGGATGTTCAGAGAGGAATAGCGGAGATGTTGCAGCGGCGAAACACCCCCAAATCTTTCTGCTCAGAATGAATTTCAATAAATAAGTAACCAATCACTCATGGCTCATGCCAACTTGATGCTGGCGTGACAGGAGGGAAATGTAAAGCTCATTGTCTAAAGGAAGACGGCTTAAAGGGATGCTCATTCGCTTTCCGGCAGAGAGTAAGACTATAAGATCGATACCACTCTGTCTGTTTGTCGGATAATGTGCGGCCACAGCCAGCAGCTGGTTAGCTTAGCGTAGCATTTAGATTGGAAACAGATGGGAACCGCCTGGCTCTGTCGACAACCAACGAAGTGACACACTATTACATCTAAAGTTCACAAAAATACACGTTATTTATCTGTTGTTCAATCCGTACCAGAACCAAATTGTAAATAAATAAAAAAAAATACACTATTTTATTGGGGTTTTTAGACCAAATCTCTGTAATGTCGCTAAGAGCTAAAGTCACTTCAGGGTAGAAAAGTTGCTGTTGGTTTGTATTGTAGAGAAACGTGAAATAAACTTCTTTACTTCTGTTGTCATTTTCTGTCTTGACTGTAATGTTTAAAGATGTATAGTTAAAGATGATGGTTCGACCTGTCTAATGCTCCTGCTGTACTGATTTTATGTGCCGCGTGCTTCAGTAGCGCCTTTGATACCTACACAATAGTCACTAACTGCTGATTCTTATCTTATTATCTGTTCACCCCGATTCTGGAATTTATGCTAAGCTAACCAGCTGCTAGCTGTAGCTTCCTGTTTGAAGGACAGAATGGTATCAGTCTTGGGTGAGTAAGTTTTTCTTTGGATTTTGTTAGCATTATTTGTTCTTATTTGCTTGAACAATGGTTCCCAACCCAGCTGCCAGAATAAATGTTGGCAATAAGAGTCTATAAACTAGAAATATCTTGATACTTGCAACGTCATGTTCATTTAGGTTCAGTTTTCTACTTTATGTACGGACAGCGCTGTGCTTATGATCTGGTTAGGCTTGTGCACAAAAAACCCTTGGTTAGTGTCAGGAAAAGATGATGTTTGGGCTTAAAAGATGCTTATTATCAGCAAAAACATCTCTTATGAAATATACAGTTAAATTGTGATTAACACGGCTGGGTAATGTGTGGCTGCCTCTTGTCTTGGTAGCTGTCTCAGCTAGCTGTGCTGCCACCACCATCCCCTCCACACGACCTAAAGGTCAGCTCCTGTACATGAAATGCGGCCCTGATATGCCATGCTTTATATAAATGTTGATATATGTGGCTCATACAAATATGAACGTACCCAGGGTTTGCAGAAACATAAAATGCCTACATGTCATTCTGTCGACTGCGCTGTGCTTCTGGGTTTAAAGAACAAAAATAGGCTAACAGAAATCAGGCTGTTCTACTTAAGAATGTGTGAAATGATCACACTTTGAATCATATCATGTATTATCTCAGGAGGTCCACTAGGCGACAATGCTATGTAACACTATTCCTCACTGTCCTCACAGATTCACGTAGACAACAGAGGCCGCTGATTCCTGTGTGCTCGCACGAGGCCAAGTGGTGGTGCTCTCAAGAAAGGGACAAGATGCTCTCCTCATCCTCGGAGGCACAGGTTTTGAAAAATAAACATGCAGCAGTGCCAAAGCCATTTCACATTCTGAAAAGGCGACAGTCCACTAATCTATGAATAGGGCGCCTAGGAACCCCGGTGACAAATGTTATCTCAGCGTGGCATAGAGGGTTCAAACCCATTCAGCCCCCGACTCACAGGCCACTGCTAAGATTATGTCACCATAATCCCCAAGCAGGCTTTTTGTTGCCTAGATGGGCAGGTGATTCTATGTGTGAGCAAAACAGCAGTGCAAGGGCAGCGAGTGAAATTATTATTTATTCTTGGCATGACAATAGAGGTTTGGACAGTCGGAGTGTTGTCACATTGTATGTACACACTTGAGGTTTGGGGAGTTGCAATTCCAAAGGTATAAAAAATTCTGTAGAAGATGGATTATGTTTTCATATCGGGCCCCACTTTTTACCCTTATCGGCAAGGCGTGTATCTGGGAAGAGGAAACAAATGTTTTTTTGAGTTGATTGATAAAGTGTGTGTGTGTCTCCTTTTTTTTTTTTTTTTTTTCCCTATGGGTGAGCAGCAAACATATTTATAGTGGCATGTGTGCATGTTTGAATGTAATAGAGTAAGCAAGCAAATGGAGACACGGGGGAGCGGGAGGAGGTCAGCGTTAAAGGCACACGCCGCTTTTCTGCTCCCAAAGGGAACTTTCTGTGCTGAGGCTGTTTTAATTGATTGCTATGGAACTATTGATAACCTAAAAGCAGCTGGGTTTTTTATGAAAGCTTTGCCTCTCACCCTGCGGAGACATAAAGGAGGCTCCCCAGTTTACTCGCGCCTTTTGTAGGATGTACCAAAACAGCCATTCAGCTACCGGTAATTTCCTTATATTACATTAAATGGGTTTGTATTGCCTTTAATTTAAATGATGATGCAGCCTCGGATGAGGTCACTCACAGGGTTGCGATTCAGTGCAAAGTAATTGAAGTTCCCTCATTTGGAGGAGGTTTGGGGAATTAATCGCTGGACGCTCAAGGACACAGAACCAAGATGTCCAGAAATAAGACAGGATTAATTGAAAATCTTAATTACTTTCTAAGGGCATAAACATCTCAATATCAATTAAAATGTGTTTCCACTGCACTTAGAGGATATTAGGTGCAGCAGTTAATTAGATGTAGAGACTGACGGGTGAGCTCACCGGTTTTCAATATAAGCCCTTCAACTGAACCGCTATGATTTAAGTGCATAAATAATGCATGCGAGGCTTTACTTTTGGAGCATTTTTACCTGTTATGTGGAAATGTTCGGAGTCACTAATTCAAAGTTGAACAAAGTTGAAGGTTAGATAGATAATATAAAGCAAGGCGTATTCGGGTTATAATTCAAGTTTCTTAAATTATAGAGTGCATATTAAGCAGAGTTATATGACTGGGGCCAACAGGGAAATAATATCCTCCAGCCGCTTCGCTAGTGCTGTGCGGTTGACTGAGCAGATAAAAGCTTGGGTAAAAATGGCTAGTGGATGAGGAAATGTTTTGGAGGTGTAACAGTGATTGTTATTCAAGGGACACCCTTCCACCACAGCCGGCAGTGTGGCCTTGAGGCCTGTCTGTCATCTCACCGAATTTCACACTTCCTATTTTTCCCCTCTTATTTATTCATTTATCTGTCATTTTTCTTAATTCCAGTTTATCTTTTGGGAATTGTTCAAGGCCCTTTTGTTTCACTGTATGTTATCCAACCCCCCCTCCTGCCCCACCACCTCCTCTCCCTCCTCCTCCAGTAGCCACTGCTTTTCTGCTTCAGCTGAGAAAAGGGACCAGTCATGAGCCATTTAACCATGGGAAAGCAGGAGGGCCCCTCTAAACTGGTATTTCTGAACCAATCTAGGTAGTGTATTCGAATTGCAGAGTAACAAATGGACAGTGGAAGGGGTTTGTAATGGTGATTAGAGTCTGAAATTGGTTCAGATTTACAGTGTCAGTCAGAGATGGAGAGAGAGGAATAAGCAGTCTAAGCGGTCTAATGGATCCATCAGCTTGCTTCGGCTGCTCAGTGGGCCGAGTGGGGTCACCAGCCATCCGCAGGCACCACAAAAGCACTTCAATTTTGTTAGGAAATGTATCAATTTAACTGACTCGAGCGGCACACTGAAAACCTAATGAATCTGGACTCAATTTTCCAGCACACTGCCTCTATGAACCGGGGGAAACAATGTTGGTGGCGAAGAGGTGAAGTCAGGCCATCGTGATTGGCTGGCTCTGACTTCCCAGCCCTCGGCACGACCAGTCAGGAAAACAGGGGCAGGCCTCCGTTTATCTAGCGATAGTGGCAGCGCCGACTGCTGTCACTCATCTAACAATCACGTCATTAAAGGTAAATTGGCTTCTATTTCAGCGCGATGATAATGCTAATTGAGTGGCAAAACATAATACCAGGAACTGTTGTGCGCCGTTAAGGGGAGGAGGGGGACAGATTAAATGGCCATACAATAGTGGGCGTCAGGCATGGCAGATGTTGCTTTGTGCTGAGGACTGCACTGACATATCTCTTGCTTGTCAGGCCTGGGCTTTAGAAGAGACTTACAGGACAGGGGACCAGATGGTCTCATACAGAGGCTGAATAAAGCAGTTAAACAGCGGCGCAGTTTAAAGCAGCTACAAGAAATGTGCTACTTGGTAAATAAAAAAAAGAAGTGGCACTGCTTTATCGATCCCACCACCCCGAGCCAGATCTGATGGCCTGCTAATGAAGGGACACTGGACCGCGGTTAGACGTTTCATTTAGTAGACACTGATCACCACTCACTCTCCCCTAAGTAGCTCTGTCAGCCAGCTTTTTTTCCTATTGGCTAAGGAAAGACAAATTCAGGGGCCAGCTCATTGCCGGGGTCAAGGAATATTGTTAAATGGCTTGTATTCTTTTCACGGGAGTTGAGTCCTTGGACAGATAGAATCTATTGTTGCATAAGTAGATTAACTAATTCAGCCGACACCCATTTGGAGGATTACGTTGACACTTTTTTTTAATGATATGACACACCTTGGCTATGCGTCAAGTGCATCTGTAGTTAGTAACGTGCAGGACTGCGCACGTCTATGTGCTCCATACTTGCAGAGCATAATATAACGCTCACTGTCAGGCTGTTATGGAGTCGAGAGGCTGCCCCTCCACTTGACCTCACCATTATGGCGAGCACTGATCTCATTTGACAAGGCCGGCTGGAGCAGCCCTCAATGTCTGACAAGTCTTTGGAGAAAATCCTCCTCAATGCAGTATTAATATTAAATGGAAGGTCCAGTTATAATCAGGGAGCATCAGATCCTGGAGTGGTGTGGTGGACTGTAGCCCCTTATTTTTCATGCTGTGGGAAGGAAAATAAGAGCCTGTTAAAGCTTCTGATAATCAACTGAGGTGCAACAGGGAGGGTATTCAACCCAATCGCCAGAATAAATGTAAAATAAATGTAACTATGGATACGTGAAAATTCGGATACAGCAAATTCTACAATAAGTATCGCCTGAATGTGTTGAAACTTTCAACACATTCTCACTTGTGAAATTCGGCATCTTGATCAGTGGACTTAATATCAATTACTTATATATGTTGCATGCATTAAAACAAACAGACTTGAACCCCCGATCTCCCGAGGTAAAGTCATCATCAGATTTTATATCACCGTTGTTGTAATAACTGCTACTTAATAGGTTATTTATAAGTCCTTATAAGATGCTTAGTAACACTTATCAATAAGACATTAAAAGTGTTAATAATAGCACAATAAATATGCTTATTGATTGATTATAAGATATCAATAAGTATTTAAAAGAAACATACTAACAGGTTATTAACATAATGAGTTTAACTAATTTACCTACTATGTCATTGCTAAATCTTTACCAAACTGTTTTGTTGCTTTATTAGGATTAATATGTAATTCATTATGCACTTATCAACAGTGACTATGCTTTTACAGCTACTGGATCTAAAGCGAGAACAATGGCTTATAAAGCTTAATAAATCATTTTCTATCCACTCATTAACAGTTATTTTTAAATTGCAAGACAAAGACTTCACTGACAGAAAGGAAGAAGAGGAAGAAGAAGAAGAAGAAGAAGAAGACAACATATGAAATGTACAGATTTAACATATCCACAGTTTGCAGAAATGTACAATGCCAACATTTATTTCTGGTGACTGAGGAAATTGTGTGAATTTTCTGCTAAATATAAAACCACACAGACTTCATTGAGTAAGATGCATAAATTGTGACAACTTGTGTGCAAGTCAAGGTGATTTTATCTCTAAATCCTCTATGACAGCATATTATTCAGTCAATGGTTCCCTTGTTGTATTTAACTGACTGTTATTTATACGTCTGTTACGACCCAAATCGCCCCGAGATTGCAATTTCGGAAAAAAAGAATCCCAGTTCGGACTTTGCAATCTGTTTTGATAAAAGGGATGCTGGGTAAATTACAGATGATGTTACAGACCCGAGTGTGATGTGGGATTTCCTGATATTTCGCTGTCCTTTCTGTTTTTCCTCAATGAGAGCTTTGTTTATTTCGGCAGGAACAAACATAAACAAGCAGATAGATTTGTGTTGAAGCCCCGAGGAAAAGAGAAGTTAGAGATGCTATTTTACAGGTTCGCTGTGACTATTTTATTTTTTTTTCCTCCCCTGTCCATCCCCTAGGTGTTTGACTGTGAGACATTTAATCGAGGGACTAGCAGTTTCATATCAGTAACAAAAATCAAATAATGCAAGATGATTTACTCCCCCTAGCAACTAGGGAGCGTACTCTTAGCAACCAGCCAAGCCCCGGGCTTCGGTGTAATCAGCTTGAAAATATTTCAATTATTGTGTTGATTTTAGTGGATTTGAGAGGCGGCTGGTGTGCGCCTTAGTACATTCAGCCCATGACCTGCAGAGGAAGGCATTGATTTAAACAGGTGTCAGAAAGGAAACGTAGAGGCAATTTAAATGGGAATAGGATGGCAAAGTCATTGAGCATTGTTCAGTGCATGTGTGACATCCACCCGATGCTGCCAAATCAATGCAGCTCAGCTGAACTAAAAGATCTACCTGGAGGAATCATCTATCTGCCATGGACCACTGGAGCAAAAGGATTGCTTTTCTTTCCCTGTGTAGCCCTGTCGCTTCTATTGTTTGTACAAAATAAAATGAGTCTCTTTAGCACATTAAACTGATTGAAGACTACTTGATTCTGTCACTAAAACAGTTCCCAGTGGAGTGTAAATCCTTGTTATCCATGTCTTTATCACTCAAAACCAGCTGGTGAAATGAAGAGTTACAGGTCCTTTCACTGCAAAGATAATATAAATGGCACAATTATCATTAAGAATTAAATATTTGGGACACAAGCAAATGCCACAATAATTCTGTGGGTAGTCAGTTCTCAAATGAGCTTTTAACAACTATGACAGCTATGCAGTCAAAAGTAACTACGTATAATCCCTTATGAAAATGTGACACGTGACATTTTCCTTTCACACATTAAAATGACAGTTTCACATGTGAATGAACAAAAAATGTTTATATGTGAAGAGAAAAAGAAGCCATATGTTAACTGGACATTTTCACAAGTGAATGAATATAAGCATAAGCAATGTACATTATGCATCACATACACGCATGTGTGGTTCTTGCCTTCTTTTCGCATGTAGATTAGAGTCTGCCAGGCCAACAACTGGCCAACCTATAGAGTATAGTATGTACATAAAAATATATGTATAATTTGACTACTTGTACATTAATTGCCCAACAATTTATTTTGGTACTTAAAGGTCTTATTGACTTTTTTTATGTTTTCAAGAATAATACATCTACAGAGCTTGCAGAAAGATGTCTCTTCAAATTAAAAAACATTATTATGATCATGAATCAATGACTTTAAAATGTGTTTCAGTTCCAAAGTTGGTTCCAGCTTTCAACAAATAATCATCAGAGTTCGAGTTACTTGGGAGCTGGTGAGCTGTGCCACTAAAAGAACATCTGCCGGGGCGGCTGACACTTCAACGACAACCATCTTCACGCACAAATAGGACATTTTTCAGTGTATTGACGATTGTTAACATTCAAAATAGGAAAGTTTGGAGCTTGCAAGTGGAAAACATGTCATGAACCTATTTGGAGAATGAAGCCACTACATGTGTAACCAGGAAATGTTATCGTTATAATAACATATTGAATAGAGAGTAGGAGTCTGGACTGGCTACCATGCCACCTAAAAATGAGACCCCTTTAAATCACAGATTATAACTTTAACCCAGAGAATCACAGGCACATAGTTTAATCACTCTGCCGAGAAGCTCCAAACTTCAGGTTTATGTAAAGCGTCTGAATACTTCTTCCACAATAGTTGCTTCTCTAACAAACTTATAGTTATACTTATACTTTTTATATATAAGGAGTATAATACGTCATACAAACATCAACAAAGATCAAAAAGGTTGTCACAGAGAACATCCAGTTATCTTTCTCTCCTTACTGAATCAAATGCTAATCATTCATCTGAAAGTGATTTTTTTTTTTTATCTTCTTGCAGAATGAATAATTGCTTGTTCTGTGTGTCAAAGTAGCACTATAAAGTACTTTCATGTCGAGAACTTTTTTTTTTTTTCTCACTGTTGTTCATGTCCGTTTTGTTCTCTGCTGCTGCCGTGATATTTTCATCTTTGAGGGGGCTTTATTTAAAATAACAGAAATTGTTCTGGTTCCTTATAGTGACACCATACCATACAGCAATTAAATGTGTTGCACTTGTTTTGTGCTGCCGCTGAATTCCTTGGACTTACTGTTTGAATCGAGTCTGCGTTGATAACAAAGCACCCACTGTTGTAATGTGGGCATAATGTGTAGGTGTGATGTGTGATGTGAGTGTGTGTTCTCTGCCGTGTTTTTAGTACTGAAGATTCATTTCTGCTCACTTTGGAAACAAAGAAATTTGACTTCAGCTCAAAGTTCAATATTTATTGAAAAAGACTCAAAATGAAGAAGCATGTTTTTAAATCGATGATCTGTCAGTCAGTAACACACAACCTTTTGTTGCTTTTTTGGAAGCAAAACTCTCAAATGAAAGGATGATTTGAAGCATTTTTCTTCAAACCAACAGTATCCAAAAACATTTTCAGCTGGTTGATCCGTAGTTTTATCTGGAAGAAAGACAAACATGCCCTGAAGTACAACTGCAAACCCACAATTTGACATAAAAATGTACTTAAAGGAGCTACACTATAAGATAAAAGGACAAATGCTACTCTATCACTAACAGACTGACAAGTAAGTGAGTACATGTGAATTTCATGGAGTGTAAACATCAGGCACCAGTGAATTCTGGGATCCGTTTGAACACCAAGTCGAAACCTTTTCTAGAGCAACACCTTCTGAGAGGTTTTCAAGAGGGAATGGATTGAGGACCCGGTAAAAGATGAAAGTGAGAAGAGAAATAAAGGGGTGGCTGCTCCCGGTGAAGTGTCTGATTCATGTTGGAATAAGAAAGGACTGATAGCTGTTGATACAGCCCAGTACCACAGCATTCATAGAGACCTACACTGGCATGAATTGCCCATCATTTTGTAGAAGTCAGCATGAGGTAAGACTGGAAATATCCATAGACAAATTGTCATTTTTTTTCCATTTACGTTAGCAGCCATTGGTAGACATTAGATATTGGTTGCAACAGCCAGAAAAGACATTAAAGAACTAAAATCTTGAGCATCCATTGCATTTTATGTGTTGAAGAAATATACTGTATCAGCTAACTGGCATGATAAATTCTACCCATAATTTGAATCAAAGTGGTTAGTAGACTTCTTAATCAACTGTTTTTACCTCATGTTTATTTCAGAAGATACAAGCAAACCTTCAGCAGACCTTCATCAGGCAGTTTGTTGAAAAAGAGAGGCCATCTTAAATAGGAAGTGGCTGCAAGCCTACAACCAATCACATTCATTACTAGATCTAGATAAACAGCCAACATCAACTTCCTAAATAATGAGAGTAATAATGGGAGTAAACATACCACATGGTTGTTTACTCTCAAAACACAAAAAATTATAAATCCACAAATCCATGTTAAGTGTTTGGTGAAGTTCGCAAACACTAAATAACACTCTACAGGTCAAGTTAGAAAAGCAACAATAGATGAATATGAAACCACATCATAAGCACAAAATAGCAACAAAAAAAAGACAATACATTTTTTTTAAACATTTCTCCAGCCTCTAGTCGAAAAAAATGAAAGTCAAAACATCCCTACATCTACTCCAAAAAACAGTCTAAAAAATGCACACATATGACAGATCATTAGTGGATGAACCAAAGACCTTCGTCTAATAAATATGTTTATAGTTAAAACTAGTTAAATCCACATAAAAGCCATCTACACTGAATAAGCCTGATGGTTGTTCACCATTCTTTGCTGGTGCAACAATCTCTCCATTATGAAATACAAACATATTTATGGGTAGAATGGCAAAACTTCACGATTCACGAGACTCTAAAGTCAGCTTGGGTGAGGTATGTATGTTCCAACAGCACATGCTGCTTTCAATCTCTTTAGTTAATCAGCAGTTAACTCATTATAGTCAAAACCTGCCTGCTGGAAGATGATGTCGAGGAGCCGCCGCTGTCCTCGTACAAACTACAGATTACAGAATTATTCATGCACAAGGTCAATCCGACCCCTCTCTCGTGCTAACAGGTCCGTATGCATCACAGGAAGCAATAATTCACTCGTATCGACAAAATAAAACAGTACAATGTGATTCTATGGCTACAAAAATGTCTTGGTAAGATTGAGGAGATTCTTTTGTACAGTCTAATGGCAAAAAAGAAGAAGTTATTAAATTAGACGGTGTAGTGTAGGTACTTATAAGGAATTAGATTGGCTACACATTAAAATATACATGGTCACAACTCCCCTCCATCACTTGATTGAGAGCTCCTTCAACCTCTCGGTGGGGGAGGCGCTGCTCCAGGCTGCTATTTTCACTGGTGCTGAAAGTCTCTTAATTCGGGGCACAGGTAGTGGGTCTCATGAAAATGCACTGAGTTTTCTTAATAGGACCCCGAGGTGGAGGGTACTGTTGAGGTGATAGTCTACTGTTATATGATAACAGGGTGAGGGGGGGGGTCAAGTGTGACATCTTGTCAAGAGGAGGCAGAATTTCTAGTAGCAGCCCTGCTTGTAAAAAACTTGGTAAGCTTCCTTGGCTTCACCCACATGAAGGGACAAAAAAAATCATTACCAGACACAGCATGTTGGAGGAAAAATAGACTACAGCGAATATATTCTACGGTAACCACACACAGCTAGATTCATAGGTGTAAGAATGAAACACTTATGTGCTTGTTTGATCTTTTAAATTATAAAAGAGCGAAACAGGATGGAAATCTTGTTTGATTTATTGTTAATTAAACATCAGACTAAGTTGCTGTACAATCATCTGTCTTAACAGCGTCCCCACCAAGATAAACGCCCATCAGTCCTTCCGTTAGGATTAGGTTATTGGCAACAATTTAGAATCGGCGTCTAACCTACATGTTTTTGGACTTGAGGAGGAAACTGGAGCTCCTGCAGCAAACCCAGGTTTACTCCTCCTGACAGAACAGCTCAGTCACCGCGGGTATGTTAGCTTTCAGTGTTTGGAACAGTGGTGGTGACGGGGAGATGATGGCTGTACAGGAAGGTGTTTCAACATTTTTTCAAGCCTGAAAACACTGAATATTCTTGACGAGTTGTCAGTACATTTTCCAGCCACGTAAGAAGGCAACAAATGGGACATTATAGATGAGACGTTGTGACGATTTTCCATTTTTGTGGTGAAAAAAACAGTTAAGCAAAACTTGATCTTTTCCTAATTCTTGGTCGTTTTCGTGCTGAAACCTAACTTGACCATAAAAACTGCTTTGCCGACAACATCATGAACAACCTGAAATTGTAAATTAATGTAAAGTTTCAACTAATCGAACGTAAAGTTTCATCATATCTGTTATTCTGGAGATGGGGTTGCACAGAGAGACGCCGCAACTTTCTTGCTGTGAGGCAACAGCGCTAACCAAGACCCTGACTTACAGTATTTCACAAAAAGTCTTGGCAGTTTAAAACACAACAAAACAAATCACGACACAATTGGCAGAAGGCTTGACTTGTCTAATATTCAGTAAGGACCTGTACTTTCTAGTGCAAACTACAAAGCTCCTTGTCCACACAAGTTTCTGATGCTCCTTGAAACCAGTAACTCTTCTGGGAGAGGCTGGCCAAACTGAATATTTTTGTGTTTGCAAACATTTTAAACACTGCGCATAGCCTTGTAAATCTGTGTAAATCTTCAGCTCTTCAATACCTTTATCCTGGAGAAGCTCTCTACAAAGGCTATCAGTAGCTGGATTGAAAACACAGTGGTGCACAGCTGAAACCAGCTACCTGCTGGGGGTTTCAGAGACAACAGCTCAATAGAAACCACATGGAGACGTACAAGTGTAATGTCATTTTCACTTTTAAGCTCCATCTATACCGCTCCTATAGGATCACATCCGCCGGTCTTTATCAAGAAACAGAAAAGAAAAAAAAAACATCAAAAAATGTCAAGCTAGAAAGGTGCTAATGTGTGTGATCGCATTAATCGTCTGACAGGATCTCACGTTCAGCGGTTAGTCCATTATGATTCACACTGATGTGAGGTCTAGGTGTCAGGTGTCATAATTTAATTGTGTTGTTTTCTATTTCTCATGGATTCTTGAGGGACCAGAAAGCAGAGTAATGTAGCAGAGTCCACCTCTGCTCTCTCTCGTTCCCTCTCTCTTTCTATTCTCTCTCGCTCTTCTTAATTGGAGACACTGGGGGTTCACATCACTTTTCACTTTAATCTTGACCTTAGAAGATAAACCACTGATAAAGATGAGAATCATTATCTGCCCAGAGAATTCAAGGAATAATTTCCTCAGCTCATGTTCTATTCATTAATGGGAAAGCACTTTTGTAGTGGAGGATATCTTGAATTTGCAGACATGCTAGAAGATCTATGACAGTGTGGGCTTTTGTCAGTGTGTTGTCCAGTCAATTATTATTATTATTATTATTATTATTTTTTGGAGAGGGCTGCATTTAATGATCCTTTGAAATCACATTGGCCGAGTGATTCAACTTCAGAGCAGTTGTTTGGAGAAGACCCAGCAGGTGTCTCAGCTAAAACAATTTTGAAAACTCTCAAAATAGCCGGAAACGTGACCACACAAGACTCCTCCGAGAACCCGATCTGATGAATTTGTCAAATTAGATCAGATCTCCTCTGAGAAATGCTCCCGTCAGTTACTCAACAGTATGAAAATAATTACGTCTCGGGAAGGTTAAGGTAAGGTTACCAAAATAACATGACACCAATTTACATTTTATCTATAAATTACGCTAGTTCCTGCTCAGTTAAAGGCTGGGCGAGATCAAAAACTCTCTCAGCCCTTAACTATCTGATAAACCTCATCCCCTTAAGTTACCGTTGCCAAGCTTCCCTTCTCTCAGTTCAATTTTAGCAATATTCAAAAACACCACATCCTTGAGTTTTAGACAGAGTTGGACTAAAGCAGGTGTCTCATTTACAGACAGCAACTGTGGATCGTTTGCTGAATTGACCACGTGTGGCTCGAGGATTTAAGCACCTTCAACTAAGTAGCTAATTAAGCTAACGCTGGCTTCACGCGATGGCAAAAATTACTTCCCGACTCCTGCTGACTTTTGAATGTCTGAGGCTTACTTTCTAGATTTAAAATTAGAATGCTGTAAAAGTGGTTTTAAATATGTGCTCAGTGTTTGTATCATGGGAAAGTTGGTTCACTGATTACAGCTGTTTACTCTGTCCTCTGTCCTTGGCCTGTGTGTTGCGTTCAAAGCGTTGGCACATAACGTATTTTCACAAAAAGAACTGGAAAGCACCATGTCGATTGACAAAACTGAACTGTGACACAGTTTGACTCAGCCTGTTGGGTCCCAAAAGGTTCGAGTTGAATATCCGTTAAGTCTGAAAAGTCTCTGACTGTAGTTAGAAAATGTCACTGAGTTGGCTAAACTGGCCGCAGCAGGACCAGCTCCCCCACTGTTTTGCCCATCAAGCGTTCAAAGTCGTTCACGACTGGATGTGGTGATGTCATGTACGGAGCTTTTTCTCATCACAAAACCTGTGAGTACACAGTTTAATGTATGAAAGGAAGCTCCCTGGACGGGCTTATGTTTGCAGCTAACTTTAGAGCAGACCAACACACTGTTCAATCAATTTCCTACACTTTAGCTGCGGTATTTTTAGTTTTGTAGAGGAGAAAAAAAAGAAAACGAACCACCCCCTGAACATTTTTATAAAGTGTTGCATTTAATATAGCCTCATGCTTGACAGACCTTTCATGCCTAGTTATGGTTGCTATGCTGTGATTGCTGTTTGGGAGAGAAGTATAGTATTTCATCAGCAATGATTCTTTATAAAATCCACAGAACACTGACAAAGACTTTATAAGGAGACAGTGCCCATATTCCAGTGTAATTTTACAAATCATTCCTACATAGACTGTACTTCTGCCTCGCATCATGTCTTTGTGTTTGAAGGGAAAACTTGTGTTGTGCTGGAGAGGCCACTGACTGCCTTCCATCAAGGACAAAGTCACCTTCCTCCGGAGGAGAATCGAGTCCTCTGAGACACACTGTGGCTTGTGAGTCTACTGCTGGAACTAGGTCAGCTCACCTCTTTGCTGGAAGTTATACTATTATTTCCTTAATGTCGTCTGGCTCTCCCAGTGTGTGACTTTCCTCGTGATTGACTTGTTTGGTGTATTCTCCAGCCACCGCTGACGACGGAACCACCAACACAAGATGTGGCACGGTCAAAGATGTGATTCAACAGCTACAGGTACAGACATAACAGGCTGATAGATTAAGCTGCTGTACTGTAATGTATCCATAAGGATCAACTTTTGCGGATACAGACATGTAGATTTGATTGATTTGATGACAGTTTATCTTAGAATGAGTGGTCAGAATGATGACTGCTTATAGGTTGCATGATGAAGTGTCAGCGTCTCACATGGACCTGCAGAAAATTAAAGATTTGCATACAAATTCTGCATTTAAATGTCTAAAAATGATATTTCAAATACCGGTAACAATGGTGATTGTTTGATACTCCAGTTCAATACATGAAAAACCTACCATGGATGTCACCACCTGCTGCAGTCAGGTTGGTCAACAGGAGTGAAAATAAATACAATTTTTAATCCCAAAAGTTAAAAAAAAAAAACACTCTATGAGCACTCCTCCTGTCAGTAAACAGCTGTATCTCTTGGTGTTTATTCCTCCAGAAGGTCTAGCTCTACACTCAGCTCTCTCCTCCAGAGCTAGCCGGCTCTACAATAAATGGCTTTGGCAGTCTGAGTTGGACTAGAAGTAGTTACAAAGATATTATAATTTTCACACCAAGGTCCCCATTTACGTTACTATACTTCTGATGCAGCAAGATATCAGTTTCCTGGGAAAAAACAGAGACTTTTAAAGTGAAAATGTCCAAAAAAGTAAGCTAAAGTCTCAGTTATATTCATTTACAGTCATTTTCACACAGAATATGGAATGTGAATTTTATTACTGTGCTTTGATTTGTAAGCAATCAAATTACAGCCAGTATGGACAGGATGAGCAGCTGTAGTGACAATGATCCTTTGAGTGTACATATGAACGTGTTAGCAGTGTTTTGAGATAGACTTGTGAATGTTTCCTTTGTATACCAGCACATGACCCTCTTTCTGAACACACTCAAACGTCAGAATAAAGTTGTCACAGTTTCAAGTCTTGTACAATAAGTCAAGTCAATATTTACCTCTCAAGGAACCTCACAGTCGGTCAAGTACAACATCTTATAGCATTAGGATCAGAACCATCCAACACAAACTGAATCAAAACAACAAAACTTTTACTACAATAATGTTTGCACTGTAGTTAAAGTGAAGTTGAGTTTGTGTGTCCTCCACTGAGGAATGAAAGGGTGCAGGCTGGGTTGCAATATGTTTTTTTTGTTTTTTTCTTAAACGACCAATTACCCACTAATAACAGAATGAGAGAGTGGACAGTTCCTGTTAAAGAATAACTGACACTGACAGTATTGCACGAGCAATTATTATCTAAATCTAATTTGCTAAAATAAGTTAAGATATAAAAAGATTCATCTTCTGGATCATCTTGTTAAGAAATATATCACCAGGTAGCTGTTGGACTAATGGTGTTGAAGAATGTTTTATTACCGTGACGTCTCAATTCCATAAACTGCTCAAACATCATGTTTGGAGATAATCTGAGCACTAGCAGCAACAGTCACTATCAACACGTCGATGAATCTGGAGCCTTTTAGTCATAACACAGATCTAATGAACACATTATCATTGTCAGTGTTCTTTAACATTTGTGTTTAAAAGCATAAGAAAAAAACTCATAGTTTGACATTTTTCTTCTTCTTCTTCTTCTTCTTCTTCTTCTTCTTCTTCTTCTTCTTCTTCTTCTTCTTCTTTATTTTTACCTATATCATGTTTCAAGGTAAAAGTTAACAGTAAGAACCCAAACTGATAATAGTAAAAACCTCTTGGGGGATTATTTGTAGGGAGAGAAGACACTGTGTAGATAACACTACATGCCTTCAAACAAAGGGACAAGGTGAATGTATGCGTTTCTCTAAACTGCCTTTATATGCAGTGTGAGAAGCTGCAGGTGTCGTTTTAATTGTTTCCCCCCTTCCTTAATCACTTATTTTGAAAGCCCCGTCTACTCATCGATAGCAGAGAAATGAATGTTATGTCTTAAAATGCTCCTTCCTCAGGTCCTCCCGAAACTGTCAATAACGAGTTGGGAGGGAGGGGTCCTCGGCCATCCTCAGCACTGCTGATGGATATGCTCACACCTCCGAGAGGTAAACAGCATTGATTCTGTCCCACTATCACCTCTAATTTGCTTCCAGCCTCTGCACAATAAGCTCCTTTATGACTAATCACACCCATTTACAGGACTGATACAAGGCATTTTTTTTATTTTCAGAAGTGTGCCTGAAGCTCTCAGACACACTGTGTCAGTATTGAAATGTTTCTGGGCTGTCACATCTCGCCACTTCCTTAGCCCTAATGTGATCGATTGGGCTGGCTACAGAACCATAACATGCTCCTCTACAGAGCCCTTTTATAGTAACATTTCAGGCCCAGTTGAACTCTACTTCCCCTGGGCCATTAAATGAAAAACTGGACCTCAAGTGGATCTCTGAGTCTGGTCCATCCCTGAGCTTACAGGCACGTTAATGACAGAAATTGTACATGTCAGTACTACCAGAGAGCCCAAGGATTAAATAATGTGCATGTAATAGTGAGATCTGAGGTCTTGGCCTTGATGTGCTAAGAACATTTGCAATACCACTTTAATGACGAAAAGGAAGGAGCCCGGTCTGAGACTCTTGCCTTAGAGGACATGTCAGGCCTTTCATGGGAACCATTTTTAATTGCAACCAAAAGTGTCTATTAGCGAGTCTCCCTCAGGCACATATTGTATCTATTATAGAGGTCATACTGTTGAAATCCATCAATGAAAAGATTGTATCACCATTTATTATTATTATTATTATTATTATTATTATTATTATTATTATTATTATTATTATTATTATTATTATTATTATTGTATGTTACTGTTGTGAAAGTCATCACCCTTCATTAAAGGGCCTCTATGTAACAATTTGTAGTAATTTACATGTATGAATCAATTTTTTATCTACTATATGTGAGCGGATTGTAACTTGACGTGAACAATGAGGCCTTCCCCGTCTCTTTTGGTTGCCTACACAGGCATGTGGACTATTTTTTGTTTAATGCCGTCTTACTGTGCATTTCTTTGTGAAGGACTCAGGTCCGATTTTCCGGGACAGTCCATAGGATGTAACTTTATGCACGTTCTCGAACGCCTCGTCTTAGTGCCTCTCTCCGCTCAGTAGCTAACCTTAGTTTAGAAATGGAGTCCGCCACCGTAAACAAACAACCAGCTCCTGGCACAACACATTGAAATCATACCATTTTCTTAGGCTGCAAGATTTGCAAAAAAAAAAAAAACAAAAAAAAAAATTATTTTGTCCATATTTTGACAGATTTTGTGATATGTCATGATAAAAAAAATTTAAAAGATGGTGTGATTTTTTGTGATGTGTCCTCATGTCTGGAGAATATGACTTTTAGACTGTGCCATCTCTGTAGCATCTTCATTTCTATGTTGTGATGCCTTTTACCTTTTATCAACAAACAAAAAAAAAATGCACCTCCCGCCATTTGGATATTGGCCATACCAAAATGTAAAAAATATATTGCTTAATCCAAATATTTCTGTAGCATTGTGCAAATCATTTTACTTATTATTTAGTTGATTCTCTTATTTCTTCTAATACATACATATATTGAGAGTTTAAATTGCTGCACAGCCATCTCATTGTTTTAAAATGTGGTGTTATATGTCTTTATTTTATCCTTAGTCGTGAAAATCTTGCTTAAATCCTGTATTTATGATGGTATGGTCACCTTTGCTCATAAATTTAACATTATAACCACCGAACGGTAAAACAAATGTCAGGGAATTCCATGGATTCAATTCGAATTCTCACTTAGATCTTGTTATTAAACCCGTTTATGTGGACCGACTGGAACACACGAGATGGCATTAGCTCCAACAGTGGTAGCAGACGGCCCGTGGGGCATGTTCGCCAGATTTAAGACTTATAAAGAACTGACACACACAAATAAATTTGGACAGTGTTGCTTTAACATCTGAGAACACTATTTAACTCATCCCATCTCAGGAAGTTTTCACACTTCACACTTCATTAACCTCTGGGGCACAGATTCCCTGGGAAGTCAAGGAAAGAAAATGCTTGTCTTTCTCATATAAATCACCACCAAGCGGTAAACCCCGAATGACAACATTTACATGCACACAGTATTCCAGATAATAGCTGATATTCCGGTTAAGGTGCCATTCAGTAAACGCTGTTTATATGCACCTTCGCATCTCGATCACAAATACCCGTGTACTCGTGCATGAACAGAATGTGACAAACACTGCTGTGAAAAACCAACTTGCACGAAAAAAACAACAGTAATTGTGACAAAATGAAGTTTACTTATCTCAGTATCCCAGATTAAATTGACACATGCCGGCTACCAAAGCAAGTGTTTACATACATGGAGTAGTCTGACACTTTCATGGATCCCAGTTGGATGTATTTTGTGTTTACTGATAAGCCAACACATACTGCAGCCCTGTATTCAGTAAATGGTATTAGGTTTTTCCCCATTTATTCTCTATAATTGTAAAACCATACTTATAGTGATGATAATCTGATGTGATATTTTATTTTGCTGTTTAAGAGTTTAATCTTAACGAACAGGGAAAACAACAACCATCCACATATGGGGTTAAAGACAAGATTAGAGATCCAACCATGGAAGGTCAAGATATTCATTTATATTTATCTAATGAAGACAAAGAAAAGCAAAAAAAAACAACAAAAGCATATGGTGTTAATTGCAGGGTCATTTTTGTAATGTTCTTTCTTTTTTGGTCTAAATAATGAATAGAATGAAATGACAAAATATAACAATATATAACTAATCTTCAACAAAATATGTTGTTATATCAATATATATTATTATATGGCAAATATTATGCTAAATCACTTGCAGAATAATCAGTTTGATGCAAAGAACTGTGCTCAACTTTTGCGTCAGGCAGAACTCTAAATGTTAAGCAGAAAACTACATTTATCTGGAAAAAAATCTAGGAAATGTGCACCTTGAGTTACAGAATTGTAGCAAACTATAAGATTAAAAATGACCCTTTACACTCAGATTCTTTCTGCTTTTCCATATTGTTTTGTTTGTGTTGAAGTTTCTGTCAGTCATAAAACAAGTTTCACACCCCCCGACACATCAACACTTGACCAAAACCTGAATCCAACAGAAATCTGTGAGCTCGATCTTTGAGGACCCGATGGCTCTGTTGTCCAGCTAATAATGCTGGCTGTTGGCTGCCCTTCATATTGCCTGGGCAGCACAACAAACACTACCTCTATTTGTTCTATTTCCTTGACTCATCTGAATCAATTTGGCTCAGTCAAGACATCTTGAAATGTGGAGAAATCCATTGTGTACCTTGTGCATATACACAGTAAAGCTGATTCTCCAACCATAATGGTTTTCTCAACTCTGACAGCAGGCTGGAGCCTGGGAGCTGGTACAGTTAGCGATGAGAGTGTGTGAAAAGCAAAAAATTCCCATTCAGCCGGATGCGCCCTTCTGGGGGACCACTTTCTAAACTTTGACCAACTGTGTAGATACTTCAAACGGATTCTTTTTGTAAAGTTTTTGGTCCAGTTGTAGTCAATATGACGGTCTTTGAGATTTTGTTCGCCCAGGTCTTGTGCTGACCTGAGAAGTCCACATGGGACCTTGCTCTGGAGCTGTGTCCTCTTCTTCTTGGATCACAGCAGTGTCTTGCCTTGGATGGTGCCTCTGCAGGCCGTTGGGATGTGGTTATTGAACAAAAGATGGTTTCACTCTCCCAAAGCTTTCAGGCAACGGCTGAGGACGTTCTCCAGGGCTCTTCCTCTGAGATACGTACAACCTGGTGGTGATTCACATTGATCCAGCGAGAACGATTCAAAGAAATTATCGGCTTATTGAACGACACAATCCTATACTGGGGCCTCAAGCGTTGAGGTTCCCTAGCCGAACTAATTTGCCCGCTGCTACGAGTAGCAACTACTTCCTGTTTGGACAGATGACTGGCATGAGCAGAAAAACACTTGTCTGTTGTCAACACCAGGAACCACGGTCTTGTATGGGTACAGTAGATTTGGGGGTTTGTAAAAAGTAGAAGAGGTGGAGGACATGAAGAGTCACTGTGTCCCTTATGAATACTACATGTACTTAAAGCAGAAGTGAGCACATAGGCAGTCTTCCCTTTCCTTGGAGGGATATGCGATCAACTGCTGTTCCCGAATGGTAAACTTTGGAAGGCCGGAGCCTCAGTCTACAGGCAGCGGTTGAAGAAAACTAGAAGCTAAATTATTGAAGGAAACAAATAATATTGATCATTATTCACCATGGCTCATTTGCTTTACGTTACACCTTCTTGCACACCTCCAATAAGCTCAATGGTCATGTGTCAACCTATCCTTGTGCATTGAAGGAATCCCTCTAGAGGCATCTGTTGAGGAACACAAAAAAAATACTTTTCCCTTCCGGGGATCTAAAGGAAGTGCAGCTGTAATTTCTAAATGTGTAAATGTGTATGTTGTAACTTTATGTTTGTTAAGGTTTATTTCTCCCTTGTCATAATCCACTGCTTATTCTCTGCAGGTTTAGGCACAAAAGCACTTGGTATGGGTTTGGAAATGTCATAGTTTGGTACCTGTTTTGGTCACCATTAACATGGCTGGAGATGGTCTTCCTTCTCGTGCTAAAACACCTGGTTTAGGTCGCAACAAAATGCCTGGAGATGGTCTGACTTCCTGTGAAAATAGCCGGTTTTGGTTGGCACAAAGACTTGAAATGTGGCCGGTCCGTTTGTCACCTTGCGACCTCCGTCCCCTCCACCTCCTGAAGTGAAAGTTCTTTTTTGTGGTTTGTTGAAACTTAACTGCTGACACTGTATCCTGGTGACTGGGCTGTGACCACTTTTTGGGGGGTGTAAAGAGTCTTATCTGTTACCCAAATGGCTCTTTCATGAACTCTATGGTGCCTTGCTCTTCTTTCTAACAAACCTCATATGACGTTGTTCCCCTCTGAATGTTGGAAAGGTTCCTTCTCATCATGAGCGAGTTGAAGGTGCTCCCCTCACTTCGTCTCATGCCTCCTTGAACTGCTGTTTCAAGGGCCTAAGCTCCTGCCTCAGCTGCCTAATCATAGCCACTGGTCATCACGTACGACACTGAACCTTTTAGAAGCAAGGCCGATTGCTGTTATTGCCTGGAGTTTTCTGTCACCATTCCCTCCTGGATCAAGAATTGCTTTCACTTTCTTGTTGAATTAGAGCCACTCCCAGCTGACATACTAACTCCACCTCCATCTTGTTCTCTGCTTTAGCTTAGCCGCTAGCGCACACGAGGGTCTGTCGACTGTGTGCTGCTTTGTGATCTTTCAGGTCTTAGAGCTCAGCATGAGTTTGTTTCTGAGTGATTCATCTAAGAGCTCTTTCACCAAGCATTTCATACGTACCCTGTGGCAGCTTGTTGCCAGTGATGTGGGTTATTTTCAGTAGGTCCGTAATCGGTGTCCTACAAAACTGACCACAAATGTGTCTTATCTCAGGATGTCGCCACAATCGCATCCAATTTGTAAGATAGTTGAGTTTGGAGTCTCAGAGCTCAACTATCTTTCACTTTGGTTGTTTTAGCCACCATGAGCGGATATTGTAGGACGCAGAGAGAAAACAATGAGAGTTGATATTTTTAAGTTGCTTTCAGTGTGGATACATGTTGACATTTAAAAGTTTCTCTCATTAAGAAAGAATAATTAGATGTTAACACTGTTAAGAGAAAGCTCAGGTGAATAATCTGCTGGTTGTGCTGTTAAAAAAGTTCATATCGCACATACCTGTGACCACGCATTATGCCAAACGAACTAGGTGTTGAGGAAAATAAAGTTGTATTTGCACCAACAAGATCGAATAGGCCATCCAAAGGATCCTGAAGGCTCCAAATACTTATTTTACACTTGGGTAATAGGCTGCCAGTTAGCCTACACATGTACAAACTGGAGCCAAATAGATGTAAATTGTTTAAATCAGATTTTTTTTTCATAAATAGAATCACCACAGAGGGTGATAATTGGTCTGTATAGATATATACATCAACAGTTATATAGTGTTGATATATCGCCACATTGCCTGACAGTATTGTGTATTTTGGAAGAATATCAACATGTTCAATGCAAAACATTGTTATTCACGTAACTGATGTGTTGCCAGCATTATGAAACAATGCAAAGCTAACAAACAAAAAGCTTTTTGTTGTGGAATTAGTCATGAAAATGGTTTATACCTCTCGTAGAAATGTTATTGATTCGTCTCAGAAAGACTGTTTTCCCAGCTCTCAGACGTCACTCCAGGTTACCTGAGAAGATGTTATGGGTCACATTCACCTTATCAGGCTGCAGTTCAAAGTAAGTTATCAATTAGGCTTCTTGACAAACACAACCTTCACAAAAATGTGAACTGAACCTTTAATGTACAGGATGCACTCTGTGAGGTATTCCAGCTCTCCAACTCCGACTCTTCACACATTGCAGATCGGGTTTGTTTAATTTCGTTCTTTATTATTTTATTAAGCACATATCAAACTCACCTGGGAGTTGAGTCAGTATGCGAGCCACATCTAAAGAAACCGAACCGGTCGTAGACAAATGCCGTCAAAGTGTTTCTCAAGTGCTTTTATGGTCTTCCAAGATTTATGCAGCTATTCTTTTGGACATTGTTGTAAAACGTTGGAGCTGAAGTTGCTCAGATATCACTTCGTATCACTATTGAACATTCTGATACATGATGACTTCACTTTTTTGGAAGGAGGCAGCTGTCAAGTTTAAGCACTAAAGACAGCGAGGTGTCAGAAAGCAGCTACTTGCTTGCTTTCAAATTTATTTCCACCAGTAGCCTTTTTGAGAGAAGACCCTCTTATCCTCAAATTACCGAGACATTTTTAAACACATTGTCTGCTTTTTTTTCCCCCTAACATTTCTTTTGTCCTGTGAATTATTAGCTTCTGTAATCCAAAAAGCACAATACGGGTCACTTTAGATAATGAGGCCAGACAGATAGTAACAGGTGTGACCATTATGAAAAGACTCCTGTCACCTCTCACATCAGCATACAAGGATGCAAGTGCTCTTATTGTGAAGAGGAGTCTAATATCTAATCCTTCCCTTCAGCCATTCCAAGACAATATAGAGCCGGCATAATGCAGAGAAATGTGTAATATTTAATGAGGGAGACATTTTTCAAAAGAAAGAGGGAAATGGTGCGATATTGCACTAATGTTATTGCACTTCACTTGTCATTCTTCTGCGCTGCATAACTTTAAAGTAGAAGAGATGATTATAATGGTTTGATTGGTGACTGGGAGACGTGTTAATCTGCATTATTTTTCAGCGTTGTTGTTCTCAAACTCTTGCAAAGTTATTGTTTTGTAGACCAGGTACGAAGGAGGCGAAACACAATTCTAGAGGATGGAAAAATTGTGTGTTTTGATGATGAATATCAGCCTCAAAGCGACGTTAAAAGGTAGATGTTTGCCCTTTTGCAGATATTTGAAAACTTTCCAGAATCTATTCGCCCATTGTTTCTTCATTACATTTCCTCTTTTGTCTTTAAGGTCACATTTCTCAAATACAACAAATAAAATGTTAATGCAGTGTTCCTAAAGTTTTTTGTTTTTTTTTTTTTTTCCAGCCTTCACGCTGTGGATGTGAAATGTTTGTGTTCTTTATTGAATTTCTGGTGCTTGTTTATCAGACGACAGGACAGTCTGCGTATTGTGTCGTGATGACTGCAACCCAAAGAGTAAAAAACAAACAGACTCACAACTTAATGTTGTGAGGGGGAACATGGTGTCATCCACATTGGACTAAGAGAGGGAGAGGAGGAGATGTTTAAAATGGCACAGCTTCACTTTCTTGCAAATCACTGCTGTCATACTACAACGCCACAAACTCGTGTGTTTTCATTTTTATCCGAGCGATGGTTTCAATGATCACTGTGGACTGAGTGCATCTCCAACACTTATGAAAACAATTCAGAGCACACTGAAAAATACATGACACATGATAAAAAAAGCAACCATTTCTGTCTTTTCTCCCCGTTTTCAATATGTGCCATGTATTTTTCGGAGACGCGCGGTGTGTTCTGAATTGTTTTCATAAGTGTTGGAGATGCACTCAGTCCACAGTGATCGTCGAAACCGTCACTTGAATAAAAATGAAAACACACATTAGTTGTGGTGTTGTAGTATGACAGCAGTGATCTGTTAAAAAGTGAAGTTTAGACATTTCGAGCTTCTTTTTGGTCAAACATGGACGAGAACTGAGTCTTTAGGTTCACATTTGGTGTGAAGTTTAAAAAAGGATTAACGCAAAGTCAAAGTGCAGGTGGTTAAATGAGTCACACAGTCAACGAATATCATTTAGCAAACACTCTCAACTCTGTAAATTAAACTTTAAATTGTGTTTTTCTCTTTACAAAACATGAGCTCACGTGTTATTAACTAAATTTTGATTAAGGGTGGATGGGGGGGGATTTTTTTTTCTCGAAACACTCCAAGATAATTAAAATTATTTTTTAAGGATCGTCCAGAAATCAATGCAGATGGTAATTTCAGGCTTATCCCAGGTATGCACAGGAAAGATAAGAATGATTAAATCCAAGCGGCGCATTAATGAGTATGTAGATGTAAAATAATCCTAAAAGGCATGGCAGAGTTGCTGCAGGAGAAGCCAAATGTCAAGTGCCATTTTATTTTATGGAGGATCCCCCTTTTCTTTCCCTCTTTTTTTTTTTTTTTTAAAGTGACACGGTTCTTTCTTATCCGAGCTCCCTAAGATCTCATGCAGCGACACAAAGCGCACATGAGTAGCCTGCACAGGCAGACAGACAGGCAGACAGACAGGATGGATCAGGTTGTCCAACTTCCAAAGAGAAAACATTTTTTGTTTTGTTTTGTTTTGTTTTGTGTGTATGAGGTGTCAGATAAGGTTGTGGTTTAAAGAAAAAATATATGTTTGGAAAAATCTTAAAATTCAAAACGCACAGTTACACTTTTTTTTTTTTTCTGCAAAAATGGCACATTTATTCCAGTCACCCTGCGCAGGAAAAAAAAAGAGAGAGAGATCAATTCACGTTATAATCTGACTGAGTTCCACTCGAGAGGGGGGGGCGGAATAAAACCGACATGCTGTCTGTGATGAGAGCTGGTAGGAAAAAAAAAAAAACATTTGGTTTTTCAGTCATTTGCTTTGGAAATGAGAGGCTTATTTTCTGAAGACGCTTGATTTTTTTCCGGGCTTGCAGCTTCGAATGCTTGCAAATGAGACCCCTTAATATCATGGCCGTAATTAATTGTGCAAATTTGTTTCTATTAAATAAAACTAACACATACTGAGAAAACTCCATTAGCCTTAATTAAGCTTGATATCCTAATTTAGGAGAATGTGTGGCTGAAAACAAGCCGTTTTGGTAGATTTTTTTCTCCCCCCCTGTCTTTCTCCGATAGTGGAGGAAAAAAAAAGCCCCTACCAGCTTTTTCTGCCTTTGGGCTGCTTTCTCCTCCTTTGAGAGTTGGAAAATGAGAAATGGAAATGGAAATACCAGGAGGTGCTAAATTAGCTGCCTGATCTGCACTTATTGCCGCATACAGGCCCCTATTACTTTGCCAATCTGGTGCCTTCTCTCTTTTAGCATTCCGGGCATGGAGAAGCTTCGAGATAGCAGATTTATCAAATGGGAAAATGAATGCATGATGATCAGTTAAATTGAAAATCAGCGTCTGCATGACAGCCCGACCTGACACCTCCGTAATTAGAAAGAAAAATGATGGCGTCCGATGCATAATAGAGCAAAAACAATTTACACTCTCCCATAATGATCCGGCGTTCAAATTGAAAATTTCTGCGGGTATAAATTGAATTCATAAAGTATGATTCATGGACGACACATCTCCTGGAGGCTGCCTGGGCATATCGATTGATAGTTTGTCTTGAATCACGCGGCGCGCGAGCTCTCAGGCAAGAGAAAGCTTAACTACTTAAGCAAATCGCTAATTTCACCTTAAGGCCACCAATGTGCAGCCAGCGATACTCCCCATTCAGCGCGCTAATGAATTATGGATGAACTGGGCATACGTCCCAAATAGCCTAAAGAGTAGCACCGGCGAAACACACACAAGCGAGGAGGATCCGAGGTTAGGTTATTTTTTGTTGTTGTTGTTGTTGTTTTTTTGTCAAATTGGTTATCCCACAAATTTAAGGGAGTTAAAGCCTCCGTCACCGATTCGTGGCGCATTCCTGATGTAATTTCTGTTTATGTTTTGTTGTGTTATTTATTTTATTCATTTATCTTTTGGGATAGAATTACCTCACCTAAAAAGTTACACACGACATGAATGGATTCACGCACAGGACGATGATCTCAGCTGAGTGATCGGCGTGCAGACACAGAGGTTAAACCACAGCCTGCTCAGGCCTCTAATCTCCTGCATGTTCACTGTGTGTGCCATGTTGGCTGCTGCTGCTGCTGCTGCTGCCCTTCCTCCCCTCTCCTCCTCCTCCTCCTCCTCCACCCTCAACAACACCACCACCACCACCAACCTAATAAGACATTGCTTCCTAGAGCAAACAGCTGCACGGGGTTGAAATTTATGTAAATATTTTTGAAAGGGACACTGGCTCAGAAATTCATTTGCGCCGGCTCAGACGTAAAGCTCACCCCTCTGATTATTTTCAATTTATTTGCAAATCGAGGACCCAAACAGAACACCAAAGGGGGCTTGTGGATGTTCTTTTTTCTTTTTTTAATATATATATATTTAACAAGAGCATTGAGCAGCTATAGCTTTGGACTTGATATCTTTTTTTAAAATGTATTTATTTTATTTTGTTTTTGTCTTAAGATTATTTTTTTGTATTATGCCATTACACGCCCAGCCTCGACATTTCCATCCCCGGAGGTCGACGTGATATTGTGGTCAACACTGCTAATATTGCACACACACTCTCTCACACACACACACACAAAAAGAAAAGAGAAAAGAAAAGGGGAGCAGATGTCCCAGATCCCGCTCGGCTTCCCTGGGGACCACCAACCCTATTAGAACAAATGTGTTCTGCTATTGTAAATAGGCACGTTTGCCTCAGCCCCCGTCCTATTACAGCCCGACGCATGATCAATAGGCTGATAACACAGAGAACATCAATGTAAAGCGACAGAACAATGAGGGATATCATCGAACATCTATCTTAATATAGCCCTGCTACAAGGAGGCCCTGGCAAAGTGGAGAGCGAGGAGGGGGAGAGCAGAAGAAGAAGAAGAGGACGAAGAAGAAGAAGAGGAGGATGAAAAAAAAAGAAAGAAAGCTCATGAAAATGCCTCCCCACGACTCCCCATCTCCTATCCAATATGCACAAACACACACACTCCCAGCTGCCGGGGCTATTATTTTCCTATTTCAATTTGACACCCAGGCCTTTTCATGCTAATTCTATTATTCTTGGAAGTTTATGTGATTTCATATCACTAGAAATCGGTAATGTATTATAACCCCCTTTGAGCTAAAATAAACTGAATCCCCCTGCAGTAGCCACCGGGAAAATAATTACTTTCATATCAAAACTCTGCAGGAGTCGAGCGGGTCCTTTTCGCCTCAGGCTCGTAACCTCATTTCAGTGGGGGCTTATAGATGAATAAATTTGTTAAGGCAATATACAAAGTACAACACGAGATTTCTTAAGAAAAGCCCCTTTCTCCCCTCTCCTACTGTACCCGCCGTCCTGCGTGCTGCTATTTAAGGTCTCACACGGTTCGAGGTGCTTGTATACAATAGATTTATTTAAGAAAAAAACTTACATATATAAATAGTATAATACCTTTTTTTTTTTTTTTTACAGCTCTTGAGGATTTGTGTTGGTCTTCGTGGTCTGTCTCTTTTTTCTGTGTTTGTTTGTTTTGACAAGTTATCACACATTAAAGGATATCTAGAGACTCTCTCTCTCTCTCTCTCTCTCTCTCTCTCTCTCTCACACACACACACACACACACACACACACACACACACACACACACACACTCGCAGAGATAGAGAGATAGAGGAAGAGAGAGAGAGAAAGGGAGAGAGAGAGCACAACATTGTCAAAATATCAGCAGAGGGGGGAGATTAGATGTAAAGATGTAGTTTGTGGTTTAAGCTTTGGCCTAATGTCGTTTAGAGGCTATATCAGTATGTTTCTGCCTTTTCTTTTCTTTTTTTCTGTTTCTTTTTACCCCCAAGGATTTATTCCAAGTCTTCTTTAGAGTCTGTCTTTGTCTCTGCCGGACTGTCACTGTGGACAGCCTCGGGGTGGACGGGCCGGTCCGTGTTCTCTAAATGCTCCTTCCTGTCCGCGTCGACGGGCTTAACGCGCTGCGGACTGTGTTCGTGGGTGAAAGTCGAGTCGCCGCAAATAACAGAGATGTGAGTACTTTTGCCAGTGGCGAAGGCGGCCCTGGGCGGGCTGGTGTGCGGTGAAGAACGCGTCTTGTCCTCTGACCCCGCCTGCGCGTCCGCGGCGCGGTCCGGCGAGCCGCTCCTACATCCCGCGGAGCTCGCGGAGGCGCCGCAGCGGACGCCGGGCTGGGTGCTCCTCTCCGCCGGGGTGCTGTCACTGTCACAGGTCGCTCCTGCTCCTCCTCCTCCTCCTCCTCCTGCCGCCGCCGCCGCCGCCGCCGCTGCTGCTGCCGCCGCCGCTGCTGTCGTCTTCAGAGCAGTCTGAGGAACAATGAATCCAAGCGGCTGTGTGATGGGATAGAGCAGGAAGTGTCCCTTCCCTATCAAAGGCCGTGAGGAGGGTAAGGCCGCGGGGGTGCGTCTCGGTCTGGAGTCCGACAGGAGGCTCTCCACGCTGAAAGGGTTGAGTTTCTGCACGCCGGAGGCTCTGATGCTGCTGCTGCTGCTGCTGCTGCTGTTGTTGTTGTTGCTGTCGGAGCACAGGCTGGACCGGTGGCTGGCGTCGGGCGAGTCCAGCTCGGAGCCGCCAGCGTCCTGGTCCAAGTGTCTTTGGTTCTGGTTTTGGGTCTGGAGAGGGTGAGGTGTTTGGTCGCAGCTCGTTTGGTTTGGCCCCACAGAGTCATAAGGCGGGCCTGTGGTGTGGTCACTGTCGGTCACATGCGACACCCCGCTGTCGCTGTCCGACCCCGGGGTGTGAAATAAATCCCCATGAGCGAGCCGGTTCTGGGACTTGAGCAGCCGCCGCTCCTGCTTGCGCTTCTTCTTCTCCAGCCGGTCCAGCTCTCTGCGGGCGATCTCCTCCGGGTCCATGGGCTCCCCGCTGCAGGTGGTGGGGTGTGCGTTGTGCGCGGGTCGACCCGGACCTTTCTTTGTGTTCTCCTTTTTCCTCCACTTGGCTCTGCGATTCTGAAACCATACCTGCAGAGGATTCAAAGAAAGAAATAATAATAATAAAAATAGTGGGAATAAAATAAGAATAAAACACGTGTGACAATGTTTCTGTGTCTGAACATCCTGGTAATCAAACACACAGTGAACTGACGTGTTGCTCTTCCGGGTTTATATGAGGGCCTTTCATTTTTAAAACTCAACTGTGCCACAAAAAGTTGAGGTGACTTCTTCACGATTACAGAACAGCTGAAATTTCTTAATAAAATATTTTTTTTCTCTTATAAAATTCATGTAAATTGCTGATTTTATCAACAAAAATATTCTTATAATAAAATAAATCTAGCTGGTATATTCAGCTGAAGAATTGGATTTACACACTTCATATGTTTTGGTCTTTGTTTATCCAAGATTGTCGATATATTTGACAAATATATCAGTCAGGATTTATGACTAAATAATTACGTCAAAAAATATATAAAAGATCAAATATCAGCTGGTGTGAGGGGCTCCATAATTTTTCAAAATAAAAGGCGTAATTATAATTGATTTATTCGACTCACACGAGCTAAGAAAGGTCACAACAACACACCTCCACGCCTGATTATTACATTTTTAATTATTACAAGAAATATAGATATTTATTCTGCATTTTTTTCCTGAGCAGTTTAAATCATAAAAGAGCCTGAATGAATAATAAACAAAGGGATGAAGACACACACACACACACACACACACACACACACACACACACACACACACAACTAAAAAAAAGAAAAATACAAATAAAAGGAGCATGAAATTAATATTTACCTGGACTCTGGATTCTATGAGGTCCAGCCGCAGAGCCAGAGCCTCCCTCATGAACACGTCGGGGTAGTGGCTCTCGTTAAAAGCCTTTTCTAATTCCTCCAGCTGCCAGCCAGTGAAATTTGTGCGAGTTCTCCGTCTCTTGCAGCCAGGGCTATCTTTGTCTGGGTCCCCCGAGTCTGACAGCGAGGACGAGAATAACAATACATAAATAAAAAAAATTAAATTAAAAACGAAACACAGCCCGGTGAATGCATTCGATTTATTCCAGCATTTCTGCACTGTTCTAGCGGGGCTGCTTTCTGGTGCGTGTGCGACGATTCGTGCAAACTTCAGAGCCGGAGAGGACGACTGCGTCTGACATTTACATGGTTTTGTTTGGTTTTTTTGTTTTTTGTTGCCTGCAGCTTGTGTCGGAGCCTGTCGTCTGTTTCTGAGGCTTCACGTGTTTAACACGGGCGACTCTCTGCTCTGCTGTTCGCTGACTGACAGGAACATTGTTTTTTTTGCCTCGGTGCATCTTCAGCTTTAGCGATGGAAATGAAGTGGCGAAGGAGCAAAACCTCTCTCCCTCTCTTTCTCCCTCTCTCTCTCTCTGTCTCTCCCCGTGTGTGTGTGTGTGTGTGTGTGTGTGTGGCTTGCCTCTTTACACACGCCACCATCCAGAGGATAACTTATATCGCAATACCCTGCCTTTGTTTCTTTTCTGTTTTTTGGTTTTTGTGCGGAGCGGCCAGCTCTGGATTGAGAGGCGACCCCCCACCCCACCCCCCTTCTGCGCTGCTGGTGCGTAAACGCGTCTTACCTGTGAGTTTGTAGTGCTGATTATCTCCATTCATCCCGCAGCCCGAAGACAAGAGGGGGTTGGAATTACCCACTGACGCCGTGCAGGAACCATTAAGTAATCCGTCTATTGAGAAGGGAACCGCGGACGCGGATTGAAGTTGGTGCCCGGCTAATTCGTAAACGTGATGGTGGCTCAGATGGTACGGGAAGCCCACCATCCCGCCGAGAGAGCCTCCGAACTGGGCGTGAGGTGGATCCAGTATCCTGCTGTCCATCATCCCGCAGGCAAAAGGAAACGACGTCTGGAGGCCGGCGATGGGAATTTAAAAAGCATGCAGCGAGTGTGGCCAGCGAGTAGGGGACATGATGTGAAGGGAGGGGATGAGCTGTACTTTATCCACATGAACCTCCCAATAATTAGCCCAGGCTCTGGGAATATGAGACCCAATGAGAAGCGGTAATGGACTCTGACGTCAGAGGCGCGCTCTGCGAACGCTCCCCGTATCGATTGCTAATTAAAGCTGACATCCACCTCAATAAACAATATCAGAGCTGTCACAACAAGACAGGAGGGCTTTGATAAGAACTACATCGCGACTACACGGGGGACCCACCGGGGAGGAAGGGCTCACCGGAGCCGGGGAGGAGAGGGCTACAGGCGGATAGGTTAGGGCCAGAGGCTCCGGGAGTTTTTGTTCATGGGAGGAAACAATACACGTTTATTATTATCAGTATTATTCTTATTATTATTTAGTGATTTTTTTTGTGTAGTATTGTTATATATTCTCAGGTATGACTGCTAAAATAATACGAAATCTGACCTAAAACTACAACAATAACTGATAATGTGGTGAAAAAAATAAATTAATTAAATTTTCTTTTTCTTCAGGGATGTCTGTGACCTCCTCTGCTCGGTGCGACCCCTCTCCTGTTCCCCGAGCCCCACTTTGGGACACCACCTCAGATAAAAAAAAAAAACAAAAAAACAGCCCCCCACGTTAGTTTCTGAGCGTCATTTAAACACATTAAAACGTAAAACAAACCGGCTGATTGCTGAAATATGATAGTAATTTTTATTTTTTTTTTTTATAAAAGGGGGCGAGGTGAGATTATTTGCTGGAGGCACAAAGTGAATCTGTAATATTTTTAGTGTTACTGAGGGAGGGGGGGTGAGGAGGGGGAGTGAGGGGCTTCACTTACGACCCTCGCTGCGTTATGAACAAAATATACGAGCAAATAAAAGGGAACTGCTAAAAGAACAAGGACGAGTTTCAGTACAACACAATAAAACACCATCCTCACCGAAAAGGCGTTTTGTTTTGTTATTTTTTCCCCTGTCCAGGACTGGAGAGAGCTCCTCCACTTTTGCTTTTTACGCACAGCCCTCCCTTTTGTGTGTGTGTGTGTGTGTGTGTGTGTGTGTGTGTGTGTGTGTGTGTGTGTGTGTGTGTGTTGCACCCAATATGTGACCAGCCCGAATCCTATCTGCTCATTAAGGTTTTCCCTCTCAAATAATTAATTCGACTTTATTTATCCCAAGTCTGGCGCTGTCATAATGTTAATCAGAGTTGAAATTTCGCACCCCACTCACTCCCTGACCCCTTGGCACCCCGGATTGGCATGTTGTAATAACCTGAATCTCTCAACAGAAGCTGCGATAATTGTTACCCTATTAGCATGCAAATTGTTTAATTAATATTATTATGAGGAAGTATATAATCCGCTCGTCACTTGACCCCCAAAGCCCAAATAACAACCCCTCTGCATTTCAGCGCGCAGCCCTACATTTTAATGAACTCCTCAGAAATGATCTCGCGTATTTATCCATCTTCCTTTTTTTTTTCTTCTTCTCCTTCTTACAGCTCTTTGAAGCCTCCCCCTCTCCTTCCTCCTCCTCCTCCTCCCTTCTTCTTTG